>NW_027269264.1:26775743-27055743 GCF_023055355.1 Agelaius tricolor | reverse complement strand
GGATTTATCTGCAACCACACTATGCTGTTCCTTTAATACCTTTCAGCAACATAAGTGCTTACATCCTAATAGGTTTTTAGCTTAAGATCTAATCATCCACTCTTGAATTAAGATGCTTGAATGAAGCCAACTCATTTGGAACTAAGCACTTTAATGTCAACAGAGACATATGGTATTGAGACTGAATTACAAAGGATCTCTTCTGAGCCATCTATTACGGAAGCAAGACTAAGACTCCAGCATTATTATTAGTTTACTCATTTATTTTCTAGCAAATAATTGAGAGTCAGATCTTCTTAAGAAAGTGGAAATGGTCTAATAATTGCAGTCTGGTGGTATAGTACATTCCCGTGTGCATTGATTAAATCTCCCCCATCCATACTTTATGGCACTATGCTCATCTGTAAGATCTCCTTCTGAAACTGAAACAAACAAACAAAATATGAAGTGAAACAACTTTAGCCCAGGATTAAAGTTTTAATTTAACAGCAGTAATGTTAGGTCCTCTAACATTTATTAAGAACTCTAGACATTTACTTGCCCAGAATTATTCAAGCCTTATTATCTGACAAAATATTTATTTTAAAAATTGTTCATTACAAAGTTTATGGCAATAAATAACACTCTCCTTTGAATAGAAAGTTAAAAACAGAGGCTCCCTTTTGTTCTCAAACTGTTCCACTCTCTCTAGTCTCAACATGACAATGAGAAAAATATGTTAATCTCCTATAGCAACAGTTGAAAAAAAAATGGACATCCTTCCACATTGTTTGCTTATGGAACAAAAAGAGCAAACAAACAAAAAAAGCAATACAAACTGAAACAGAAATTTTATTTTTGTAGGATGGTCCTTTTAAGTAGAACCTATCAGCTTTTAAATGTTTATGGCCATATAAGAAAATTGCTGCCAGGGTCTTTAAATATCATGTTTAAACATCAAGGTGTTTAAATACCATTGTGTGGCTAAGATGAAACTTAGTTATAATACTATCAAGAGATTTTTGTCTACATTTGTAAAGATACAGTTGGACAATAAAGTTTCATCATCTATTTAAGCCCTGTGTTACCAAGGGCTCCAGTAGACAGTGGTCATCTCTCTGCATTGCTGTTTATTGCATAAATGCATTCCTATTCCTGGTTCAGTAATATTGCAACATGGGCTGTCCTCACAGTCCACGTGTTTTCCCTCTTTAGAGGCAAATAGGCTGAAGTGTCTCCTCCACTGTGTCATCACAACAAACACCTGGCAGAAGTAAAAAGATGCAGTGCAGTTCTAACAGGAACATCAGCCACGTCTATACTATGACGGGTTGAACATAGATTTCTTTTCCCCAAGCAGACTGCACAGAACAACAGAGTCACACATTACACTGTTTTTTTCCCCGAAGATTTTCAGCTCTGCAAATTTAAAAGACCTCCAGTCTTTCTGAATATAGACACCTTCCTACAAGAGCTTGTTGACGTGGAAAAAATTGCTTAAAGTTTCCTTTATATTTGCTAAATATTCCATTGAAGTATTCTGGTTTGCTAATAGCTTGAGAGCTCCATTTTTTGATTTGGAATATATGTTATCAATTAATGCAGAAACAGAAAAAGCAGTTTAAAAATAATGTCAATTTCCAAAAAGCTCTGCTTTGCAGACTTTTCTATTAAAAACGTTAGAAAGCAGAAAGATTCTTGTCATTGTGTAAATGTAACCATTATGAAAGTGACTTTAAGAACAGTCTGTATTGTAACACAGCATGGATTAGTAAAACCCACCTGAAGAACTCCCACTGCATTTCTCCCTGTGAACACACAGTTCTAGTTTTGGTTTTGTTTAATTGTGTTGGTTTGCTTCAGCTTACTTTTTATATTTTCCAAAACATGTATTTAAGGTGGATCATGAGCTGTCAGCTAAGTCTCACTGAGATCTCAGCAAGGTCTGGCTGCAATTAAGTGCAGTACAAGTCAGACCACAATGCCAGGTCATGTTCTCAGTTTGTATTCAGTGCAAGTAACACACAGACAAACACCTCAGAAAGAAACGTGGCCTTTGGCATGCACCAATTTGGCAAAGCCAATTCTTTAGCCAGGAGAGAGGCAAGTGACACAGAAAACAGCGAGAAACAGGGGAGGTTTTATTCCTGAATCTATTCTCCACAAAGGAATTGGGAAATGTTTAGCATCTTCAGCTTGAAGAGCTTCTTTTTTTCTGTTTTGATCTCTTGTACAGGTAGATTGCAACTCTGAGGAGTTCTGTGACTAGCATGCCTGAAATTTTAAAGAGGACCATGGAGACACTGACATTGTAAGTTCTTCCCAAGTGGCAAATACTGTATCAGTCACATCTGGAATTTTTTCTTCCAAGGACCAGAAACAAAATTTTTATTGAATGAAAGCAATATGAACACCATGTTTGTATCAATCCAACTATTACTGGATTCATTCACAGAGGCTTACATAACATGTGAAGGAAAGGCAATTGTAAGGATACAGGAGAAATCTGTGTTTCTGATTCTTTTTGAAGAGCAACTAGTATTTCTTCACCACCTAATTTTTTTGTACTTACTATTTGAGAGGTCATGGGAGAGATGAATGCTAAAATAAGAACGAGGAAAAAAAAGACTTGAGGGGATGAACAGCAGCTGGGTGAAGAAATCTACCAGACAGTAATTGCACAAGTCCTTAAATACCCAGAACTTAATTTGAAACCTTCTCTGGTGTAGAAAGGCATGTGGCATTGATTCAGCACCACCAGGAAGTCTTTTGTTCACTTCCACAGAGCCTCACTTGCTCAGGAGCTTACAGACAGGGCAGCAGCTTTCAGCTCTAAAGAAGGTAATGGCACGTGGTGGTACTCAGCCAACACCAACGAATTGAAAGCACAGACAAACAAAAATGTACCACCCCTTGGGCTAATTTCCTACCAAGATCCTCCTGCTAACTTTTATGAATGAATCCAATACGGTGTGCAGTCCTTAAGAGATACATGGCAACTGTAAACATACAACAGGACATCTTTTGTGTGTATGGGTTAATTTTTAAAAACATTTTTGATGGTGATTTGCTGAGAGAAATTCCATGAAGTCTGATAAAATTAACTTGTTGTAAAATCAAACTTCATGTGCAAATGCACACAGGATTGCTACTTTTAGAGGAATGGGAGCATGTGTCCACTTTTCAATTTATTCTGAAACACACCTTAATTGTGAGGATAAACATAGGTATATCCCCTTGAAAGATGAAATCATAATGTGCCACAACTGATTAGCAAAAACAGACCCTTACTTCTGAGATCAGAATAAAGCCTCTGAAGAAAGAATGATTAACTTCACGTGGCAGAAGTCTAACTATGACAGGTTTAAAATAAATACAAAATAATTTACATAGCTAACAGCTAGGATTCTAAACTATCTGTTTTTCTGGCCAGTCTTTATGTTCAAAACATTTTGTTCCACAAAAAGCCTGTACTCCTTTTTGAGCAGCAAAGCAGTTTCATATTTTGCTGCCATTCTCACAAGCCACCACGTGAGGGACTCAAGGACTCTTTTGTCTTTGCAAACCAGATTTATACCAACGTTAAACCTATTGCTTATGTTAAAATGAAGAATTTTGGGAAAATATCTCTGCACTTGCCATCTAGTAATGTTGATAACATGGAGGATTTTACTGCATCACATCAAATTCATCTGTTTATATCATGAGGTGGTGTTCAGTAGATGGTGGCAACTTACAGGGCAAAAAATTCACAAAATGGAAAATACTTTTTTAAAATAAAAATATTAATAGTGCTAAACACCACCATTTTTCTTCTTTTTTTTGGGCAGAGGAAACTTTAATTCTGCTGAATTTATATGCACAGTATGCCTTTAGCAAATGAAAGCATAGATTTATGACATAAACAAAGGGCGATGTGAACAGGAAATATCTGACTCACCAATGACAGGGAAAAATTTTACCCAGAGCTTTTTTGCTATTTTAAAATCAAATATGACTAAACTTGCATGTTCTTAAACTCTATTCCCTTCTGAAGCTTCAGAGAGAGCTTGGTAAAAGTTAAGATTTTCCTACACGGTATCCCTGCAAATCAAACTAAGGAATTTTGACACAGGCAAGCTTTAAGCAGATGAACCCTTTTTCAGAATATAGTTATAGACAATAGATATGTAATAACAACTCCAAGATCCTGTGGGAATAATATCTATTGTTTCAGAAGCAAAATAGCCATGTCAGCCAGGTGCAGTGCCGTTCTGATGAAGTAACTCATCTTCACAGTTCTGAAACAGGAGGAATGGCTGTACCAGATTGCATTATATGGCAAGAAAATGCTATTTGATTTCAAGTATGTGTTCAAACAACTGATTTTTCTTTAAAAAGGCATGTTCTTTGAATTTTCTAAATGGAAATCAGATACAAGCAAGAAAAGGCAATACATAGTTCTCACACTTAATCAGGTGGCTGACTGCTCTTCATGGCTTTTAATCTGACTTGGTAGTTTGGACTAAAAACAAACAAACAGACAAACAGAAAGGTGTCTTATTTTTTCAAGGATTTAAAGTAGATTAGCTGACTTCAGGAAAAGAACATACTGTTTTCTCATGAAGACAAATGCAAAATTTTCTTCCAAATACTGGCTAAAGTAAAAAGACTTTTAAGTTGAAATTGTTTGGTTGTAGAGTAAAACACTGCCAAATAACTTGAAAGTCAAATTAAATAATAATCCAAAGCAACTGGAAAAAAAATTAAAAGAGCAATCACACAATTATTTAACTGAAATATGATTTATATCTCTTTCTATATATGCATGTAAGTTATAAAAAAATAGGAGGACTTGCAAATCTCACAGTCATTTACCACAATCACAAATAGAAAGGCCCTCATGATATCTCATAAAAACTGGGGGATTTAAAATTTTTTCTACTAAGCTGTTCCCTCATTATATACCATACTTGCAGAGAGCTAACGCAGGCACAGAGGGCTGAGCGCTTTGCTTTCTCATAGATAAATGAGCAAAAACTCCAGAAAAACATCAGCATAGAATTCCTGGAGAGTTTCTGTTGTCCACAATTCTTTGCCTACATTGCTTACAATCTTAGGAAGGCAGAAACTGCTGCTCAAATACAGCACCATGCTGAGGGACTGAGCTCAGCTGACGTGTATGCCACACAATATTAAACACTTTGTATTAGTAGCACTAGATATTATCTGCAAAGGACCTAAAAGACATAAGGATTGCTGTATTTCCCAGTCTCAGTAAATCTAAACTTCTGTGTCATAGGGAAAAAAGATTTGTAAAACGTAGGTGTCATATCTATTGTCTGTAACCCCAAATGCAGAGAGGTGCCTGGAAATCCAGAGAGGCGAAGCTAGCACATGCCAACAGGTTAGTGTATCATGCTTGGTGAGTGTTCTTTTACACTTCCAGGAACTCAAATGGAGAACATAGTGCCATTAAGACCAGAAAATTAGACAAGAAACTAATTGCTGAAAACAGATCTGTCAGTGCAGATTGTTTAAACAAAGCTGGTATTCATCCACCGGGAAAAGGAAGTGCCATCTCCCTAATGCATGCATGCACCTGTGTACGTGAGAGACATTTTAATGAGGAGATTCATAAAAAATAGCTGAAATTTGATGCAAGCAAAATATTTATCATGCATTCTCTTTGGATATTTACCTGGGGTAGTGATCTAATGAACATTATAAATAAAGCTCTGCAGATGCTCTGTGGACACACACTTCTTCAAGTGCTGGCAGACTTGTAACAAAATGTTAAAGTACAGGAAAGGCAAAATCAGATGTGTTTGTGACATTAGTTTTTAATTATTTACTTATTTTGTTCCATCTGTTTTTTCTTGTTCTGCCAGCAAAGATTTGGCAATGTCTGCCCCATCCTTGTGAAGGCTCTTATCCTGTAGCTGTCATAAGCACTATTTTAACTTTGTCATTTGACTATTTATGAACTTTCCCTCGCTAGTCTTGTTTCTTTTTGCTGAACATTTCTTTTTGCTTTTATTTTGTGGCTTGATGAGGAATGCTGAAGTCCTCACAGTCAGCCTTTCATAAGATTGGGCCATTCCTTTGTCCTTTGCTAAGAACAGAAAACTTGGTCCCACATTCACTCCTTGAGGAATCTTATTTCACTTCACTATCTCCTCTGTAGGACCAGATTTCCATAATCAGTTTCCATTTTTATTTTCTTTCCAGATAGACAACTCCCTTCATGCTAGGTCAAGTGTTTCTCTGAAGTTTCTATGTAACTTCAGTATCCAGAGTAATATTTGCTTTATAAACAGAAGTATCCTTGAGGGTTTTTTTCATAAAGTCTTTCACCTTAAGAAATAGTCTTTGTAGCCAGCCTCATTAATAGAGATTATATTTATAGCTTCTCAAAGAATGACCAAGAATCAGGGAAATAAATTTAATATCCACAGGACCAAATGCTTGAATGCTATGTGATTCAGAGAACTCTATCAATGTTCACATATAGTTTAGTTTAAAAATCTTGGCTTCTTCTGAAAAAACTTTATACTTAGCAACTGTTAAATGGTAGTTTTGTTTGTCCTTGCAAATCTTTAATTTTATGGTCACTGAATGGCTCTTTGGTCGCAATGGCTCTTTAGATTGCTTCATTTTATCTGTCAGAAAGTTTGAAGGACCTTACTCCTAGATTACACTTCCTAAACTTTGTTACAGTTTACCTGCATCAGTTTACCTGTTCCCATAAATTTTCATTGATGCCACAGTTATGCAGCGCTTTAAGTGAAGACCATAAAAACATGGGATTCAGGGCTGTTTCACAGAGGGCGTTAGGTTTATCTTCCTTTCACTTTTCTCAGCTCGCACACAGGTTACTAGAGAAGCATCTTTAGAGTTCCCATTAACTTAACTGCTAGACATGGGAAGGACAATAGGAGGGACATAGGTCAAAAAGATTACTTTTTTTACCTAGAGCAGGAAAGACTGTATCAATTTGGGGTTTTTTTCTCTTTTTCTTTAAAGATTTGTGTAAAGCCTATTTTGTCTTCTTATTGCAATTAAAATTCTTCCTAAAACCCAATCGGCTCTATTCCTTCCATTTGCAGAATGCCTTCTTTCCCACTCCTCTGGTGTAAAATATCACTGAGTTGTAACTATAATTATATGATCAAACAGGTCTTGGTCACACTAGACTCGAAACTACCTATCATTGCTTTGAGGGTCTGGCTTTTTTTTCCCCTAAAAAAAAAATAAACGTAGTATTTGTGCACACATATATGCAGACATTATGAAAAAACCCTCTCAAGTATTTTCCTCTTCTGAAATAACTAATTTAGTAAGCAAAACTTTCATGAGTTGTGGTAGGAATTAGAAGTCTCCACTTTATAGCATATGAAGAGTCTGAGTTTAAACACCAATAGACAGAGAAATGTTTCTCCAAACAAAGCATAATGCACAAAGGCAAGCTCTGTTTCTTCATTCATTTGGGTTGTACATAATGAAGAAAACTTCAAGGATCAGGACAGGCTTTGTTCGTGTAGTTATAAATATCTCATTTTAGAAGATCTTCCTCTGTCTCACAAGTAGACAGACAAATATAAACACAGACATAGACATAAACACATACCTATACATATACATATATATATATATATATATAAAAAATATATAATATAAATATATATATACATATGTAGGTGTGTGTGTGTTTGTGTGTATTTTTATACACATATACACATATGTATATATTAGTCTTTCCAGGCAGATGTATATAAGGCAGCTCCTTAAAGACAGCTCTTAGACAATTCAGAAAACTCATTGTGGCTGGGATTGGGATAAAATCATGGTATAGATATTAGCATTCCTGCCCTGAATCCCAGTGGGGTTTACTGAATCCCCCACTAGAGAGCTGAGGCACTAATACAATTGCTGTGCACTTTCAACATACATGTGTTGACAAGGTATATATATATATATAAATATTTATATATATACACAACTAAGTAAAAAATGTTTCAGAAGCTAACTGAAAATCACAAATGTGAAGGGCCTTTCCTTATAGGTGTAACAGTTTAATTAGTTAGAGAATACTGATTTTCTCTAGATTATCTCATTCTAGAGATATTACTGTGTGATTTAGATGAGACATTAGCTGCTAACACCCTTTTCTCCTCCTCATTTCGATTTACATGCACTTTCACTATGTGCACAAAGAGAGTATGGTCGAGTCTAGCTTATGCCACTACCCTATCAAGCAGGACAAGAAAAACTGATATTGAGTAGAGTAGTCTTAAGCCTGCCACATAAGAAATTAGATGCATAACCAGCACCTAGGTGGATTACCATTTGACTGAATTTTCTTAAATCTATTCTGGCATCCTTCCCTTCTGGGCTGACTGATGTGAATTTTAATAGAGTCTAAGATGTTAAGGTGCTATAAAATCTCTCAAGAGAAGCAACAGTTCCCTTTGAATTTAGTTAGCATTTCATTATAAATAAAACAGGCAGACTGAAACCTGTGCTAAATCTTAACACACATGTAGCAGATGTCTTGTTGTACAGAGATGTTAATTGTGCTCAGCACTCCTACCACAAAAGGATGGAAAACAACCTGTTGCTGAATATATTATTTTATAGACAGCTATGCACAGACATCTTTTATGTCATTCTCTTTTAATTTGTTTTTCCAGTCCTGGTTGCTAGCGAGGTCATATGGCTTTCACCCTGCTGGTATGTGTGTGCTCACTTCCGTGTGTTTGTATGCACACATGTGCCTTCAGGCAGCCCAGAATAATCTTAGCTGCATTTAGAAGGATACATGCACCTACAGCCTGCAGAGATCCAAGTCCTGGTTTGCATCATGCTGTGCAATGGAGAAGGGGTGTGTGTGTGTGCCTCTCTTCCTCCTGACAGCCTGCCTAATGCCTGCAGAGGCCTCGGCTGTGCACCAGCTCTGGGAACAACAATCTGCTGCAGCCACAAACACAGAAATGTCTGAGCCATGGCAGTATCTCAATCCAGTCCATCAAACTGGTTGTAAGAAAGATGGGGATTGTTAGTGTAATCTGCTGACACACCAAGATTATGCCAATGAGCCAATGGAAAATAACTGCCTGCAGAGTGATTTTAGAAAGGTCCAAAACAGTTTATAGGAACCTAGAATACCAAAGAGATTTCCAGGCAAACATGACTGACCACTGGAGAGCAGGCAAAAAAAAAAAACAACAAACATCAAATTAAGTCCAAAGCAGTACTCATTTCCAGCTCAGTACACAGTTGCATTCAATTGCCTAAATTTTCAGAATTCCAGATGTGTAGACAGGTAAAAAATACCTTCTATGAAAAGTTTTTTTACTACTAGGAAAACAAGGTCTAGTAAAACATAGATACTGGAGTATCACAAACATCAAGTCATTGTAGTTTTTAGGACACTGTCATTTTATGTCAAAGATAAACCATTTACTTCATGCAACTGTATTGAGATGACTCAGTGACTCATTCACCTACTATTCATAAGCATTCTTTTTATCTCTTAGTGTTTTCTAATTTAATTACTACTCGGACAGTTGGGATTTTTTTTATACAAAGCAAACAGAGCCTTCTTTTGAATAACATTATTTCTTTACACTCTTACATTCAGATCAGTTTATAGGAGAAAATTTTTAAGAGGAAGACAACTTAGATAACCATGACAATACTAAGCCAATACTTCTGCTCCACTGCTTGTAAAAACCTGCTTGTCTGAATTTTTCAATTGTGATTTTTTTCAAACACAGTATGAAGGATGTAGCCTACTGATAACAAAGTCATGTTGAGGTTCTTACTTCAACAAATCCCATAGCATTTTACTGTTACTAATCCTCTGGCCTTTCAGATGAGACATAAAGGTATGAATATTCATATGTACACAATTCACAAATCAAATAATTGACAAATTAGGACTTACATGCAATTTCCAGTTACAGCCCATATTTTGCAGCCATCTTGGAATGTTACAGAAGACATTATACACACAGGGCTACTAAAATGGACTAGGCTGGTGACTTGAGGAGAAGTTATGTGAGATATATTTTTTAAAAATCTTTTCACTTTTGGCAAAGAAAATAATTTTAATATCTAGGCAGAGCAGATTAAACCCCCAAAAGAGGCTTTTCTGTTTAAAATGGAAATGTTTTTGGTTTCCTCACTTACCTCCTTTCTTGCAGTTCAACCATAACAGAGTTTTGAAGCTCTGGTATAAATGGCTGATAATTATGTTTGGAAATACAGACTATTCTATAAGTAGCCCAGGAAGGCTGTATATGGCCACTGCAGCAAAGCATCCCCTGAGAAACAGGATAATGGGAAACCAAAGCAAATAGCAGAGGGCTTTAGCAGGAAGACGTGTCCATTCAGAACCTATAGTGTTATTTAATGTCTTTTGTTTTACAGCAGGTGAGAAACATTCTTTCTATGTCTGATTAAGCTGGCAGGAGCTTTTAGTTTAGTTTAGTATCTTGCTCTCTATCAACCAAAACAAAAAGCATTTGTTCTTACATATGGAAAAATGAAATTTTACTTCTGATTCCCTCTCAGTGGAAAAATAATTTAGCAATTCAGCTACCACATCTATTGAACAAAGGCTATGAGCAAAAAGCCAAAAGTATGTTTGTAGCCTCAAGGAGCTTTCACAGCAAAATAGCTGAGACCTATTTGTCCTATTCTCCTTCCCTCTTAAATCTATTTCATTTACCCTTCACGAATGTTTCTTCTAACTTCCTTACCTGGGGAAAATTCTTTTCCCCAGCTTTTCTAGACTTTTGGACACTGAACCTTCCTTTATGTCCTGACCCTGTCTTGAATCACTCTAAAGGAGCCCACTGAGAAAACTTTACCAATTTCTCACTGTTTAACACGCACGCACACACACACACACACACACACACACACACACACAAAACACTTTCATTTCGACTGCTAAATATTCCTTCTGCATGTCAGATTTACACCTCTAAACGTGAAGTTTTGTGTTTGTTATGTATAGTCTCAGCTCTACTTTTGAACTAGTACTTTATATCATTTAGTTCTTAATACTAGATGAGGACTTCACTCTATTTCACTTAGAGCAAACAAACAAGCTTAGTGTTAAACAGTGTATATTTATCCCCTCCTTGGACCCAGGTAGATTACTGGTTATAATCTAATCAGTAGAAAAACAAACAAGATGGGTGAGGAACAAATGGCTGTTTCCCCAAAACTCTGGGCAAAATTGTTTAAACATCCATGCATTTGGGTTATGATGGTCAAATGCTGGAAAATTATTAGGAAAGCATGGCTGAGAGAAATTTCCAGGGTTATTGAACTTGACCTTCTACTGACCTTCTCCTGCTATAGATCCTCTTTCATAGTTGAGCTATACATGCTCCTCTTGTATCACCATAGGCATTGTAGCAGGTTTTTATTTGTCTTTGCCTTGGAGGACTCTGTAGTCCTGGCAGCTTTTTAGATGTGCAGCAGAGGCAAGTGACTTTAAACACCTTTTCTGACTGTTGATGCTCTAAGTTATGATGGCTTTCAGAATCATAGTGAAGTCGAGACCAAACACTGCAGTGCCCATATGCATAAAGATGCTCAAAATGAGTGAGTAGGAAGCAATTGTAAGCTGCTGTCACCTATGGCTCTTGCTTGTTTAGAGGAGATTCTGCAGTCTCACTATGAGTCTTAGCATAATATTGTTGCATCAGAAATTTTTCTGCAGCTCTACTGTATAGGATTGACCTGGTGCAACCATGCTTTCTGATTTAGAAGATGTTATGTGAAATCAGAGTTGAGAATGTTTTAACAAGAGGCCGTATTCAAGTTCCTTTTACTGTTTCCTAACACATCTTCTATCTCTTCTATAGATAAAAAAGCTACATGTGAGATCAGCTGTGCAAAAATACATTTTTTCCTGCATCAAAGTTGTTGCTGCCAATAGTATATAGGCCTCTTTCCTGTCACAGTCTGTTGTGTTCCAAAAACTCTGCTATGAGCCTCTACATTTTTAAATAAAAGGACCATATGAAAAAAGACAAGGGTTTTTCTTATCTGTGGATGCCTTAGGTTGTCCCTTTGCTATTTCCTAAGCAAAAAGACACATGTGGAGCCAATCTAAGTATTTAAGAAAACAATATTCAGTTCATTCACAGGTATGTACACAATGACAATCTGCTTGTGCTATTGTGAGGATTAAAAGGACAAGATAATTACATCCTGTCTAGCATGCTGATAAAAATACATTAGTCAAAGAAAAAAAAAAAAAAAAAGAAAAGGTAAAGTGTGTGATAAAATCAGAAGGGTTCCAGAATAAGCCATTGGAGACCTGAACTGAGGTCACTTGATACAACTGTGTCAATACTGTCTTTGTTGCTTTTAACTTTCATTTTGCTATCTATATGAATAGAAGCCTTTTCTACAGAGGGGTAGCAATGGCAGTAGTAGTTGAGTTCTCTGAGATCTCTTTTTTTGTATTTAATAAAGGAATTCCTTTATAATTTTCACTTTTGAGGACGGGGCAGAAGATATAAAACTGGAATTTTTCTGTAAATATAAAGCCTGTCCTTAATAATAAGAGTAATTAACTTCCCTTTTTCACAGGCAATCAGGTATTAGAATAATAAGCCTATATTAATTATCTGTGTAAAATATTAGGCAAAATATTACACAGTGCACATATAAAGCAGGAGAAAAAATAAGTAAGATTTAAGGCAAAATTCCCTTCTTCTTCTTCTGTGCATAAGGAGCTGAGATGGTGAAATTTCACAACCTAATCCAAAAATAAGTTTTAGTAAATTTTTTCATGAACATTTATCAAGGAGGGAGAAATTTCTCTGACAGAAGAACTCTAGACAAATAAGGGTAATACAAATGAAATTCAGAGGTACTCTGCCAACAAATGTGACCAGTCCTGCTGCTAAACTGCCAGAGTACATCACTGCTGGTGCTGGGCAACATACACTTAGCAGCTGGTACCACATCCCAACCTAATTTTGGTGCTAGCCTCAGGGCAGTGATCTGAAATAGCAACTCACACACACCTCTTGCAGCACTAATACCAAAACACCTTGCCTATATCAAACTTTGCTGGAAGAGAAATAGCTTTCATTCCATCTGAAGTCCCATAGACTACACACAAAGCAAAGAAACAGTCCAAGCCTCTGCTCTTCATGAAATGAGAAGAAACTCTATGGTGCCACTGAGAGTATGTCTGGCCTGCGCTTCTTGCCAAAGGAATGTTGTCATCAGCATGCTTGGGAATGGCAGCAATGTCCAGAAGTAACTTCATTTCTTGTTTTTCATAGTTTCAGTGGTTTACTTCTTCAGCTCTTCAAGCTTCTACTCTGCCAAGCCACACCATCCATCTGTCCCTCCAGACAAACCAAATGTCATACTTATAGAGAACAAGACGCATACAACCTAAAATGTTGTTGTTGCAGAGAAGTTTTGCAGTAAAAGAACTTTGCACTTTGGGCTTCTGAGCTCCATTCTGCTTCCTCAGAGCTACAGGACCATTTTTCTTAAGGACACAGCATCTGATAACTCTGCATCTTTGATGCGCATATTCTTGCAGAATGTTTCATATTATAGTAGGTGGAGGGCTTCATTGTCTTTAAGACATTGATACCAATATAACTATTCCAGTTTAATCAGATTTACTTCTGAATTATGTCACATAAACATCAACATGCTTTGACTTAGGATGTAGTTTAGATTTTATTACCCACCACCTAAAAGTCTGAGTTCTTTATAGCTTTTAATGCAAGACCTTGAAGATTATTTTACTTTTCAAGTTTTTAATTATTTTTGTTTGTATTTTGGTTTATGTATTTAGCCTTTGGAGAAAGTTTTCTTTTATTAATTGCTTGGAAGATGAAAAAACTGTTAGTATAGCTGGAAATAGAGGCAGCAAAAAAAGTAGGATGTGGTCACTTGTTAACTACAAAGCAAAATTTAGAAAATAGTTGTAAGAGTAGGTCAGACAAATAGAAGTATAAACACAATATCCATTTTCAGATGAATCTCTCTCTACTTATAATTTCACAGCATTATGATGTAACTAAATACATAATTTATGTATGATAATAAAAAAGAATAATAAAAAGAAAACTTCTCTTAACTGAAGGCTGTTTGGTCATTCTTGGTTCTAATTTCATTGCTAATTTCATTACTAAACCCGGCAAGTTCAGTAAGCAATGAATATTTGACAAATAATATTCTTTAACCATCCATTCTATTAGTTAATCCCATAGCATATCAAACATTATTTGTGTGTATCTCTCATGAATGTATCCCATCCCACTGAACGCCACTTTAGTTATATATAACAGAGTAGAATGGTTGAGCTAGAAGGAACCTAACACCTGATCCAACTTGCAGTGGCATAAATCAGTCACCTTCCTTACAATTTGGAATATTTATATTTCTCTTCTATATCCTCTCATTCACCTGCCTACCAGCCTAAGTAACCCTACTCCTTTTAATCTCTTCTCTAAATGGACATAGTCTCCTGTGGCTGTGTAATTTGTGCCATGGGAACAGAGGGAGAGCAGCCAGTGCTTTTCTGAACAGGGCAGAAAAGCTTCTCTTGCTTTTCTCCCAACAGACTAACAGGGCTAGGACATAAAAAAAGGGGAGGGGGGGAAGGTGGGGAAGGAGAATCCTTCTTAGTGCCAGTCATGAGGTGATTATGAACAGTTCTGGCTGTGAGTACCTGCTAAAAATAAAAATAACTAAATAACAATGGATAATACTAACAGGACTGATAGGGACTGTGGGTGCATCAAACACCAGAGTACCAGTTTTCACTCAAAAACAAATTAAGAGGACACACAAAAGTTTGCCAGCTTGGAAGCATCTTTCATAAAACAATCACTTCTCTGGATCAGTGAGTGTAATTGCATGTGTTCAACTGCCCATCCTCGCTCATAAGTAGTCGGAAGAAGGAGAGCTTCTAATCTTATTCTAAGCACAGATAAGTACATAGTCTTCATTAGCAAGTTTTTAAAGCAGGGATAAACTTGGCCATTATGATTAGTAACTTTGTGGAAATGGAGAGCAAACTGACTTTGTCTTTGAAATATATGCTGCTACTCACCTGGTTGTTAGTTTGAGTTTTAGATTAATCAGAGAAGTAATTTCCTGAAGTACTCCTGAAAAACAGTCTTCCCTACAGGAATTCTTTCAGTCCCTTTTTTGTTGAGGGTTAGCAGGCTTGTAGGCAGTTCAAAATCTTGTATTACATGCAGGTCTCAAGTTTCATGCAAAACTGAATTCCTGAAGTCTGTTGTGTAATGCACTAGCAGTTTCAAAGTACTCTTTCTCACATATACCTCAACTCAACATGGGACCATGTAAACACATTTAGGCAGAGAAACAGCTGCAGTCAAACATAGGACGTGACTAAAGAGTGTCATTCAGGTTCAAAGATATGTAGAAATATATGTAGATATATAGAAATATGTGGAATATTCATAAACCTTTAATAGAAGATATGCAGACAAAAACTCCCTTACTCCCTTTCCAAAACATACCTGAAGTCAAAATCATTTCGTTCCTATAGAAGTGTTCCTCAGTGCCATGCCGATATAAATTACAGCAGACAGATCAGTAAGTCACTTTCTTAATGATGTATTAATAGTCAGAGGAAAGAGACATTAGTCTAAAGAGACTCAGAGATTTCTGAACTAATTTTACTGAAGTTATCATGCAATTTCTTTATAGATAGCAACAAAAATTATATGAATCAACAGCTAAAATGATGGTCACTCAACAGAAAGAAAGGACAAACCTTTAACCAGTTAATCTACAACCTATTTAGCTATCCTGCTTCAGATGTCTGCCAAAGACAGAAATCCCTCCCTAAATTCCACTGTTTGAGAGGCTTTTAACTATAGAGGGAGGCTATGGCCACTTGCTCAAATGTAGATGTCTACACCACTGCAAACTGTCTCCACCAGGTAAATCTCCCCCGTGCACTGCTGTGAATGAGCAAGAGCAATGTTTTTGTGCATCTTTGTGTCTGGTCTGTTTCCAAGAAAAATCATCAGGTAAAGTTGTAGGAATGTGAATGAGCAAGAGCAATGTTTTTGTGCATCTTTGTGTCTGGTCTGTTTCCAAGAAAAATCATCAGGTAAAGTTGTAGGAGCTGTGATGATTGCTATTATCAGACTATCACCATGGCATTCACCATTGCATGTTGATTTATGGATATGGATTATTTTCAATTCTATCTGAAGAATAAAATAAGCAAACCTAAGAGCTTCTGGAAAGTAAAGTCATAAATATTATCCCTTTGTCAAAACATTTCTTTAACCTCAGTTGTTTCAAACAAGATTTAGTACCTCTGTTTCAAGCAGTGGTTGCATTACACTTACACTTTGAGGCAGCCAAGCCCATTACCATTCCAAAGAGGACAGAATATATCGGCATGTTAAGTGCAGTGAACTAAGTCCTGGTTCAAAATGCTAGGTATTATTGTTCAATTCCAAGAATGGCTTGGAGTAAAGCAACAAAATGTACTGTACTGCCAAAAAGCATACATATTGAAACCAGTTCTGCTCCAAAAGTTTGGATTCAGCTTCCAGGTGAAGAACCATAATTTCCTAAAATGCTTTCTAAAAAGTTGTCGTTGTCTGATCACATCTCTTACTCTTAGGTACCCACTATTTGACACTAGGATAGAAAGTATTCAACTTCTTAAAAGATGTGCTATGACTTCAAATATGTTTTTAGGTCTGACTATGACTGGCTGAGACACTTCTAAAGGTAAGAAAGCTTGCAACCTAATACCATAAATACTTCTCATTTAATGTTAAATCAGTGATGAAAGATCTCACGCACTTCTCATCCAAGCATGGATTTGAGATGTCTGGGAATTCTTATTGAAACAGTATTTTTCTCAAAGAGGCCAATTAATCCCAATCAAAACTTTCAACAGAAAATTAACAGTTTAAGTAAAACCTTAACCCAAAATAGAGGCCAAATATATTTTTTTAATGAAGTAAGAAAAATGGGGAAAGGGTGGGCAAGAAAAGAAGCAGCTCAGTCTAGGGTGTATCATTGGTGCGGGAAACCCAATTTACTACCTTCATTCTCCTTTAGATGAAAGGTATATCCTCTAAATTTCACTTTTTGTTCTAGTTGTTAAATTTCTTGGAGTGAGTCTCTGATTCCAATTTGTACGTTTGCAATAAAAGAATAATACTGCATTCACCAACTATGTATCTGTTTATTTCAGGTATGGCAGAGCAGGGAATTTAATCTTGTCCTATATTTTCCTGGATATGAAAGCAACATGCTGCTACATAACATAAGTTACTGTCTGCCCATCCAGGAGCCATGTTCTCTGTCTCTCTGCCTCGCACCTTCCCTTTTCAGTCCTAGTGACTAAATAAACAAAACCAGAAACATTTTTTACTGATCTGAAGTAGAAAGTACTTGAAGCTTATTTAGAGAGAAAAACCCCTTATTTAGAGGGAAATTTAGAAAGGAAAACCAAATTAAAATCCAAAACATGTGTAAAAATACTTTCAAAATATGCATCCTACTCTTTTTTATAAAGTAAGCATTTCATAATTTTTAGCTGCAATATTATCCTGTGTCTCCTACATATTCAGCTCAGACAAAAAAAAAGATAAGGGTATAGATATGATAAGATCATCATCTTGGAAGGCTTTTGGAGCTTTCCCTTTTTCAGAACAAATGACCTTTCCATTCAGTGCAAGACTTGGCATAAGGATTCTGGCACTTCTTACTTGCAGATTCATCCACAGAACACTGACATTAAATTCTACTTAAGTCAAAATTCCTGTCTTGTACTTTTTGGGGTACATCAGCAACTCAGAGTTCTTATGCCCCTTCTTCCTTAGCTGCTTTAAATATATAAACATATTTATATACTAACATATACATATATATATATATATATATATATATGTATGTATGTGTATATATATATATAAAAAGTTGCTTTTCATTATGGAGGGAAGCTTTCATAATTGCTGTTCTGCGTGCCAGCACCCAGATTTCTTGGGGCATGCTCTTGTGCTTCAGCCATGGACTGTATGTGTACTACACACTGCAACACTGGCAGAGGGATATGCTCCACATAAGTTAGTTTAGGAAATACTAGTATGAGAGATAGAGGTTATCACACTGATGCCTTCAAAATCTAGAAACAAAATAACACATTTTCAAGACAATATTAATATAGGAAGTAACATAATGGCAGGTCTTCAATTAGAGGCCTCCATATGCATATATGGCAAAATTCACATGTGATACAGGACTTCTACAATTTTATAAGTTTTAAAAATGTAGAATATTTGACAATCATGTCCAATCAGAAGAGCAGTTACTTAACTGCAAATAACCCACCATTTTAGTTCTGACCCATTTGAACTACTCCTCCCACCCCCCACCCTGAGTTTAGTCCCATATTTCCCCATATTTATTATTTCTAGGATACATGGTAAAAGAAAATAAGACTAAATAATATTTCAGGGATGTAGCAAATGTGTTAGAAGGCTAGCTAATTAATTCTAATTCTAAAATATAGGGGAAAAGGGAAAATACAGGAAAACTGTTGGGAGCTACAGCCATGTATTAGAAATCTACAAAGCTACAAATATATGAAGAATACATAAAAAGCTCAGGCATCAACATGATGAATTATCCTGCTTTTCTTTCAGCAAGAGTTTGATTATGTTTAAAACCTTTTACATTGTGTTGTCATACATATTGTGGATTCTCCTATAATGACTATTTAGATCAATATTCTAAAGGTGTACTTAAAACTGGATTCCTGTTCTGTTTGTTTTGATGACAGAATTATATTTTCTCTTTACAGTCAGAGACCAAAGGAGATGCATTCAATCATGCCTTCCCTTAAATGACAATCTCTTTTCCTTCTTTCTGTTGAAAAGGGTATTTCCTTGAATATTTTTCCTCATTGGGCTGTTTGCAGAAACAGGGAGATTGTCAAATACAATCCCTACTTCTATATGACATTATTAAATACAACTTTCCTTCTTCACTTATTTATGCTTTTGGGAAATACTTATGTATTAAATTTCAGCAGACATCATCCAATTTCTCTAGTTTGGTAGATCATCTCATAAAAGAAGATTAATTTAAAGTTGAATGCTAGCAACAACAAGATAGGCTTTGAAAATGAAAATGTCTGAAAATGAAATGAAAATGTACCCAGCTACTAATTTTCTGAGCACCCTGCAGCACTTATAAACACATCTACAATTGATTAAGGAGGCTGGTGTGGAACTCCTCACAAGGCATTACTTGGAAAGCAAAATTAACCTACGGAAGTGCATGCTATTTAAGCTTGAGAAGCAGCAGCCTTGAGAAAAAAAACACTTTTTCAGAATGGAACCTGAACAGGTTTCATATTGATGAGAAACTGTTCAGGCTCCATTCTGAAAATATTTTCAGAAGTCTGCCAGAGGAAAGGCAGATTTAAATTTTGGATTAGGTCTTCAACCGAATAGATGTCATAATTATAGGTCATGTAAGAACAGGCAATGTATGTGAGGTATACACAAAACACTGCCCCAGTGTAATACCCCTACACTCATCCAAATTAGATCTAATATACCCTGTAATATCTATTGTACTTTAATTTCAGTTCTAATTAGGCATTACTTTGAAATTACACTGCATAACCAATAGCTCTTTGGTGCTACTGAAGAAATTGTATACCATAGGAATACTACAATACTGCATTGCAACAACAAATAGTGATAACAGCAATAATAATAAGAGTACAGAGAATTCCTGAAAAAAATTTGTAAGCAAAGGCATACCTTGCGATACTTTTCATAATTTGGTATTTAAAATAGCCATAATATCTGCTCATAAAGATTTGAGTGACCACTCTGATATAGGAAGAGAAGTGTTGTGTACCTGGATCATAACCTTTAAACAAAAAGCCTTTTAAAGTATATTTTTAACATAGTCTAAAGTACAGACAATCAACCTTTTTTTTCTTTTTTTTAAAGAAAGCATTCATATAACCTAGGCATACTTCAATTATTAAGAAAACAGCTGTACCAAATGCTAAAATACAGACGATCAATTACTTTTTACTCACAGCATATGTCTTCAAATACTCTTTTTTTCCTTACCTAACTAGTTTATGTTTATTAGTAATAGTATAGATGTAAGCATACACCATCTAGTTCTCTTTTTGCTTGAAATGAGCCTAATTTCAAAAAAATCCTTGAAGTATCTCTACTGTGTAGTGTATTAGTCACCCTATCTTTTACAGATTAAGCTCTTTGGCATTATAGGAGAAATCATCTGCTGCATACTGGCATCATCAAGCAAAAGCAGATTCATAAACTCTGCCCTTAATCTCTCTTTCAGTTTTCTTCCAATTAGAAACAATCTTTCGCTGATACTCTAATTAATACTTACACATTAAAATATTAGGCATTATAGCATAAATCATCTGTTATATTCTTGCATAAAGCAAAACTAGGTTTGTAAGCCCTTGCCCTTAATCTTTCTTTCAATTTTCTTCCATTTAAAAAACATCTTTCCCCAATACTCTAATTAATGCAAATGATATTCATGATTAGTTAGTATTATGCTAATCTGAGCCCCAAATTTCCCTAAATCTACATGGTGTTGTCTGAGTACCAGATTGCTTTGGGTTCCTAAGTAAAATTACATTAGCCTGCCAGCTGTACAAAACACCATGATAGAGTAGAAATCCAAGCAAATCATCAAGATTACATTAGTTTTGTTTCTTAATGAACAACTGTTTGCATTAGGGATTACAGACAAATTATGATTTTCCTCTCTGTACCCAGGCAGCCAGGCATCTGTTGAGAAGTTTCATTTTTTTTCCTGACTAAATAGATTGAGGAGAGCTAAGACAGAGAGATGAGTCTAATATTTCACGTAATTGAATTTTTTCCATTACAAAGCAATCAGCACTCTGTGGCTCACTGCTAACCTTGAATTCTCTCTTCCACTCCAGCCTGGAATGTAGGAGAAACCTGAGCAGCTTTTTTTCAGAAGGCCATCAGTCACCCAGCTTCTCCTCTCTTCCTGCAGAAGTAGATTATGTACTTTACAATCATACCTGCTTGCTGCTACACTTCAAGCCTGTTTCCCAAACCGTGCTACCGCAATTCCTGCTGCTCTGGTATATAAGCAACGCGCGGCCAAAAAGCATCATGCGTGGAAAACAGAGCACAGGGCTTGTGCCTGTCTGAGTTAACAGTGCACACAGGGAAACTCAGCCGGGAAACTCAGCCAGGGAACTGGGTAGTAATGAACATGGTACCATGAAGACTGCCAGTCTTTAAAGCATAACAAAGCACAGCCTTATAGATGTACACAATTTAGCAGCCTGCTCATCTGTCCCTGTTTCGTGTCAAACTCCCGTAGCATGCTCATTCTCATGTTCTGCTTGATTCAATTGTGCTCCTGGTGTACAGGTTTACTCATTCTTCCATGTGTTAATCTCATGTCCAAAACTCAGACTGTGACAGCTCATTATTGTTGGCAAAAATGTAGTACAAAGACAGGAAAAGTAAGGTTCTGACACATTCATCATTGTGTATCAAGACCTCCTGATTACAAGATACAAGTAGCAAGTTAATTGTGATCAATCTGTAGAATGCAGGGCAGTAAGGGGTGGGTAAATCACCATCCATATCTTGGGTGACAACACAAAGCAGCAGCAAAATAATTTTGCACAATTTCTTTTCTCATATCAAAACCTATTTTAATATTACAGCTCACTCTCGGCCTATACAGAGCATCAGATGTATAAAAATGTTTACTGAAGGGTACTGTCAGTGTTGTGGAATTTACTAAGAAACCTTACCTGAATATCCTCCAGAACACAACCTTCTTTTCACTTCATTCAAATAGCCAATTTAGTCAGTCTTTATTAAGTTTAGCAACAACATGTAAAATAAAAAAGTAAATTAAACTGAAAATTACCTTTTCTATTTATAGTCAAAACTTACATTTCAGATTTTCTTCTGTATTTTTTCAAGTTTCTTATTGCAAACTACTGCAGAAAAATACCACTCTAGATCTGATGTTATATGTTGTCAAAAGGAAACAAATCTAAAAATATCTGCATATAAACAGTACAACAAATATTATTAGGACTATCATGTTATAAAACTTGTTTGAGAGCTCATGGAAAAAATCTAAGTGACTTCCAAAATGCTTTGGAAAAATTATTTATTAGGATACCTAGTCTGAAACAGGTAAGCTGCAATTCTGTCTTCACTGGGTCTTACTAGATGCAGCAGTTCAAATTGGAGCAAGATGAAATCAGGCCTTTTACTAGAGAAATTGCCTAAGAGCCAATTCAAATGTTTTCCCTTCCATGCTTGTCACATATTGTACTTCTGCATGGATATTATTTTGCTGTTGACAACGTGTACAGAAAATTAAAATAGTCACTAAAATTATTCAAGGAGGAGACAACCTTCATATCAGATACCAGGAAACTTTTAGTTACACATCAGCATCAGTTGGGATGTAGAGATTGGCAAACACAGTATCAAAAGTAGCAGGGAGTACAGCATGTAAGTAAAATCATTTACTCCAAGAAGTCAAAACATCTTTCAGAGTTAAAGCCCTCTACAATTTCTGCTGTGGTAAAAGGCATCAATAAGGCAAATAAATGGACCTTAATAATCTATATGCTATCAAATGCAGACATTCTGTCAGTTAATGATACATCAGTTTGCTTATTGATTTGTGAAAGAACACTAAACATTAATTATATTCTTCCCTATTACTTTTCCATTACATAACTTGAGATAATTCAAGTAGCACTATGTAAGAATACATCTGGATGAAGCAGTCTGAAGATCACTGTATGATATTAACTTACACCCCTTACACCCCTTATATTGGCAGCACCATTAACCAGAGTGTAATTTTACCTGAGAAAGAATAAAAGAACTCCCTTCTCTCATGGACAAGTACTCCTCATCTAAGGTAGTCTCAGGCTTAAAAGACACTCATAGCATTTTCCCCTCTGGAATAATTCCCAGGTTAGTAACTAATTTGAATGAAAAGAACAGGTTTTTATGAGAAATCACAGCATGAAGTTGGAGCAAAACACATCATTAACAGGATTAAAGTGAAGAACTTGTTGGTGGGAATGAGCTGAAATCGCTAGTGAAGACTTCAATACTAACTTGAATTAAGCAAATAGCTAACCGAGCTCAGATTCTGCCCCAAGAGTCCTAACCTGTCTCTCAAACTTGCTAACTATCAGTACCAAGTGTGGGAAACTCTTGGACTTTAGGACTGCATTATACCCTCGCAGAGCCGAGATTCAAGCCCAGGTGCAAAGTGAAAGCCAGTGCTGCTGCTGCTGCCTCTGCCATGGTTGTTGGTTGGGTAAATGGCAGCCTTTGGGTCAGACCCATTTAATAATACCTTCTCCTAATGCTGGGCCTCTGAAAATACACTCAAAAATAAATTTGACTGGCAGGCTAAGAAACATGACAATATGTTTATATGGACTTATGTGGACCATATTCTCCTTTCTTAGCATGACAGGATGTTACATTGCTGCTCTAGCCAGAGAGATGACAGTTCTGTGAAAGCAATAGCTGATGTAATAACAGACCACAGCAGTATTATGGCCAGCAGAAAACAAACCAAACCACCATTTCCCATAGTATCCTCAAGGATTCCACTGATAAAGCCTTGATTTGCAAACACTCATGCAGGAACAGTGCTATGGCTGGGATGTTGAGGCAGTAAACTCTGCTCAAGAAACATCAGTGTGTCTGCAAAGGTGTTCTGAGAGATAAAAACCCCATCAGACTTTCAGGATATTGCAACAAATCTAGGTGGTCTCTGAAACTGTATGAACTTTTACTGTCAGGTAGAACAATGATGCCTTCATGCATGGAACAAGCAGTCTGATTTATTTGGTGAAAGAATCTTGTTTAATATCCTTTAACAGGTGGTTTTTAAAGGTGTTATAAAAGCAGAGCTTCTCAAAACATGTATAAGGTAGTTAGAGCAAACAAACACAAGTCAGCCAGAACAAATGGAATACAACTGGTTAAATGGGACAACCTGGCATGCCATAATAGGAAGATGAAGCATTTCAATTATCTAACTGGTTTATTTTAAAGACACAGTATTAAAGAATTCAGTTTGATCCTCAATTTATTTTCAAGGAGAACTTAGCTCCTATATTTTATCCATGATTCTCAAGATAATAGGTTTTGGTAACAGCTTTATTTTACAGATTTCTTGTCCTAAACAAAAGATCATATAACTTCATTGGTTCAAATTTATTACACAGAATAAATCAGAAGTCTTTATTATATGGAAGAAATTAAAACCCCTCTGTCTCATTTTCTAGAGCACTGGGAAAATGTACACCTAGTCTAACCAATCAAGCACAATCTTTCCTTGACTTGCAAAGAATTAAGTTCACTTCCACTGGAAGGTAATATTATTCCATATTCCCTAAGAAGTGAGTCATCATTTAAAATGATGATACACAGAAAATCTCTCAATTAGTGCTGAATATCTTTGAGAAAATGACTTTCCACAATGACAATCTGAGATGTGACATTGAACCTATGTTTAAAAACATAGATCTATCACTGCATTCTACAGCAAGGACAGGGAAACTTTTGGATTACATTGAACATTCAGTGGAACATTTTGATGACATTGCAAAGTAGAGCAGCACCATCTCTTAAAATATTGATGGTGTGGCTTTGTTCTGTTTTGCATTCTGAACAACAGTAGTAGAATTTTAAGACAGTTAATTGCACCACTGCATCACAGCACAAAGTGTTAAAGTTGCTATTAGCAGTTCGAAAAGAAAATCAAAGTTAGTTTCTAACCCTATTGGGCTTAAAGATTTAAAAGAACTGATTTTATTTGTTCTCAGTGAAGCTCTTTCTTCTTCAAACTATCTTTGCCTTGATGTTACAATCTCAATGCCAGGTGTAGCTAACCTAGCCATCTCTTATTTCCAATTACTAAAGGAATGACCTAGTCGGTTTTTTTTCTATGAATAACTTCTGTTTCTAAATTAAATTGCAGAAAGAAATTGCAGAAAACTTTACCTGTCTTTAATTTAGCTCTTCCATTTCTCTCCTGATTTTTGCTCCATTCAAGACTGTAATTCTATTGTCTTACACTAGGATTCTGAAAATATATCTTAGAGAGTAAATGTGTTTTGACAGAATTTTCAGTCTATTAGTATCAAAGCATAGAAAAATTAGCTTTATTTCTTCATTATTTGGATTCAATCATCATTAAGTAACATTGGAGGCCATAAATTCCACCTAGAAAACAACCTTTTTTTCACATAATATTTTTTTTAATGGAGCAAAGAAATCAAATATCTGGGGGGGGGAAAAAGTGAAATAATCAAGTGATAACTTCAGAACAGAAAAAACAACTTTATTATGAGTTGCACAGAATTTCTGCGGGTCCTACAGGAGATTCAGTTACAGCAAGGTGCCATAGCCAAGTTGGAGCACACATTTCCTCAGTCATAATACATGTTCAGAGAAATTACAATGGAAAGCTATAATTAAATAGGTACACAAAACACCAATGTTAATTACATCTTGAATACTACAATTGTGTAAATCTCAAGCACATTATTGAAAGTACAATTGCATTTTACTTGCTGTAGAGGGATGCTTTGGAATTACATAGTTGCTTTTTCCTGATATTAATGAACTCTGGATGGTGCCTTAAGCCAGCACAGTGCACACACGTTTAGATACACAGTCACAAGAACACCTTCACACAAAGTAATGTTCATAGTACTGCTGACGTACAGTTTTCACCATAAGAAAACTCTCAACATTGCCAGAAGGAACAGACAAACTAAGGCACTATCAGACTCCCAGAGTAGAGTCCTGATAAAAGCATGAAGCACAAGCGGAGAAAGTAACTTTGCTGAGAAGGTGCTGCAACTGCTAAACACCCCACAGTAGCAAATCTAACTGGAAATACTGTCATAACATGTGTCTAAAGACAGAGAGGAGTTAGAGAAGTATGTGCTTGACAGTAAGTACAAATATGTTTTTCTTGGGACACATTTTTTTTAAATCAGCAATGAAGGAGTATTAAAAGTGATTAAAACCACTTTAATTCTACATTAGCACATGGTGTTATTAGGTGTGTTATGTATGTACACTGCTACTGTGTTGTTTGGGTTTTTTTTGATGAATGGAGATTATTCCCCCATTCCATAATAAAAAACATTAAACAATAGAGATGAATATGCATTCAGTGTTTACAGTTCTCCATACTTTGGAGAACCGTAAACAAATTTATTCTGAGTTGTCCAATTATACAGAGTACCTGAGCCAAATATTTTTTATAGACAGAAATGCAATGGTTCTGAACAAGAACTAAAAACTGTATATTTATAGTGCCTCATAAGCCTAACAAACATATCTTCCAAAAAAGATATCTTGTGGCTCATCATTCAGAATAACATTAGATAGTTAGTAAATGATCTTGCAGTATGTTGTATATGATGTTGCCACTTTCATGTAAAGAAAACTGAACTGTTTATGGATATAACCTTATATCCCTCTGTCCACTCCTCCCCCTGAAATTTATAGAATTAAGATCTGGTGTTCTAGGTCCATAAATAAGCACAGTACATTCAATATGTCCACAGTTATACTGACATTTGTTTCTAAATCATTTAATTAAAAGTCATTATTGAGAACAAAGGATTCATTAACAAGCTGTACATCTGAACAACTGATGGAGTTGTTGTGTTGTGAATATCATTTTAATCCAAATTAGAAAATGGCACAGATGTGCTGCTGCAAAATATTGACATACTGCAACTCCCCTGGAATGTGATTAACATTTGTATTAAACCAAAAAGTACATTAAAACCTGGATTTACTAATAAATTTAGGATTGGAATAATTCTTTTTAATGCTGAAATATAACATCTAAATTGTTATTATTTTAACCTCCACTTGGGATTATTTGCCCTATTAATGTGCCTTAATACAACATGGTAAACTTTGCTTTGACAGATTTTTTATTCCAAAATATTGTTATGATGTCTTTGATCATCAGAACTGCCATTAAGCATAACAAAATGTGCAGTATTTAAAATAGATCAGAAGTTTTTCATTGTCTCTGGTTTGTTCTTAATAAAATCTGTGATTTCAATACTTTTTCCCCAAGAATTTGAAATTATAGTTTTTCATTATCTCTACTGCAGAGGCATGTAAACTTGTGCACAAAAATAGGATTTTGATATTGGGAAGAAGAAATTTTTCTTTAGAATATGTTCTTTCCCCCTATATAATTGCATGAAAATGATCTGCAAACCAGAGACATCAATTCAGACTTAGGCACAGATTTAACAAAATAGCTTCCAAGAGATGTGTTAGATGTAAATATTTGGAATCTTTTCCCACAAGAAAAACCCAACAGCCTATTAGCAATGCCATAAAGTTATGTAAATAGCTACTTAGATTTTAATTTTGTGACCTGTAAAGCGATGAACTATTAAATTTGTGAATTCAATCATAAAACCTGATTATGACTATAATCCCAAACTAGCCATTTGTCATTAATGAAGGGACTATGAAAAAATATCTACTTTTTCCATGGATATCATTCTCTCAATCACCCACCTTAGCATTCTTCCTCACTTTTTAAGTGGAGATTTTACAGCAAAAAAAGTTTCTAGATTATTTCCCAACTGTACTGAAGAGCACTTTATAGAGACAGGTTCTGTCTCTTCATATCCTTTCCCTCATCACAAATTTTAATGTAAAAATATGATGTGCAACCAAGATGTTCATATTTACACAATTAAAAAAGAAAGAGATAATCAGTTAACAGATTTCTATATATTCAGCTATTTAGTATATTAAAAGTTTACTTTTGTTTGCATTTGGTTGTTTATTACATTCTCAGTAAAACTTTTGCTGTCTTGTGTTTTAGTAAATATGTCTGTGTTCAAGAGAACACAGATGGAGAGCATGTCATTTATGTTTGTTTGGTTGTTCCCTTACAAACCACATGTATTTATTGTAGCCAAATAAAAAAATATGAAGGAAACAAACAGCAAGGTAGGAAACAAAAAGGACCCTGAAAACTTAACAGTCATTCCACTTAGTTTAAAGAGCAAGATAGTGTGTTGTCTTTCTTGATGAGACTGGTTCAATGTAATTACTTTAAAGTTATCAAAAGCCAATATTCTAGGTTTATTCAAATGGAATTTTATATTAATATTTACATGCTGCAAAATAGTTATAGACAGCTTATGCATAATAAAATCCCACTAAGTTTATAATGATACCTGCCATAAAAACATTTGCTAATAAACTTTTTTATAACTATGAATAACTATCTTATACAAGATTTCCTGTTCCCCATAAGGCATTTACAATTCTCTGTTTACAATCATTCAAGAAAAGCAGAAGCAGAAAGATAAAGTCTGTCTTGCTTGTTTTTTCACTCAGAAGTCTTAATGTTTTACTTACACTACATCTTTTGGATAGGAATATACTGTAAATAATTACACTATAAATTCTGTGACAATATTTTGCACACAAAGGCATTGCAGCATGAGGTTTTTCTTTTCTGAGAGAAAACATTCGTATTAGTAGTGCACACACGGGTTTAACTTAGATCTTAGCTGCGAATTTGTATGTTAGAAATATGATGCAAAATCAAATGCAGAGCAAAAATATCATTGGATTTTTACCAATACAGAACAGTTCTTAAAGTCTCTTTCCAAAGTGTGCATGAAATACACACTCAAGACAGTGAACATTTATATTACATGTATTTTACAGATTACCATTCAGGATAAAATACTGCAGTGAAAGTATTGATTTTCTTTTCTCTTTGGAAGCAATGCCATCTCACTGAAAGTTATCCTTAGTGAACACTACATTAAACTTAAGATGTGCTCCTTAATAAAAGCAAACCTTCATACACACAATATTAAGGAAATACACTATGCAAATATTTCATAATATCTATGTCTAAACAACTGTCAGACACTTTAACAGCTCTACTCAATAATGTACAAAATTACAAGAAAATCTGATTAAAGATCTAAACATGAATCGAAAGATGATACTAAACAGTGTAACACCCAGCAAAATAGCAGGTTAACAAAACAGCTTTTTATCACCTACATTCTACTGTTCTTTTAAAGTTACACCAGCAGTTCAATAAGTAACAAAGACAGAATAATTCTTCTTCCTTGTACTCAGAAACTACAGAAACAATCACAAGTTATAAGCATAATTTAAATTAAATACTCCCTTCAGGTTTGATACCCTCACTGAAAGCACGTATCAACATCCACCTTTGGAAAGATAACGAAGTCCTTGCAAAGCAGTGCAGGAAGGCAGTTATAATCAGAAACCTGCCTTCTGTCCAGGCACTGGGATGTGCTCTCCACTGGCGCTCCCCAGACCCACTGCCCAAGAATAAAGTGCCTATTGTCCCAGCACTGTACTAATTGTAAAAACGCAGCGCATGCAGTAAGCATTATAATTATCCAGACAAACAAGCAAAGGCAATCAATGAAGAAATGAAAAGGATAAAAATACGCCACCAGACAAAGCAACCCAAGAATGAAATTAATATTCATAATGGAATGCAAGCCAGCCGAATGTCCTTTTCATGGCATGGCTATTGCATACAAGAGACTATTGTCCACAAGTGAAAAAATCCATATGTGGAGAAAATTTCATGTAGTTCTGCAGAGGAGAAAAGCTTTTCATTCCCAAAACACTTTCTCCTAGTCCCACTCTTTTGATTAAGTAAAGTTTTGGACTCCTTTGCCTGATAACATTAAAAAAAGTTGCCTCTCAGGATCCACCCTTCCCTGAACTCAGTAAGGTTTGCTTTTTTTCCAGCGCTCTGCTTTCATTTGCAGCTGTATAAATATGAACAAAAAAGCCATGCTCATCCAAACAAAGAAAAAATAGACTGAATATGCATATCCTCATTAACTAAATTTAATTATGACAAGCAGCATATTAATCAGTAGTTGCTCCAGTTACTGCATTCATTGGTAGGGAGGAGGACTCCAAATTAAAGAGAAGCGTGGAGGACAATCGCATAGTGATTAGGAGGCAGCTCACAACATGATACAATGCACTTTCTAAATAATTATTCAGAGGAAACAGAATAAAGAGGCAGATTGCTCTATTTTTAAGACCAACTCAAGAACAATTAGCCAAGAGCATGATGACAAGGCTGCTTTCTTTTTACCGTGACTGCTTCCAGCTCCACGTTCTCATACCAAGTAGCTTGGCAAACTGAAAAATTTGCATTTCACAAGGTGCAAGGGTGGGGGGAAATAAAAAAAAAAAGGAAAAAAGAAAAAAAAGAGGAGAGAGAGCTGAGCAGGAGGAGAAATAAAACGGAGAAAGTAAAAGAAAAATCCCATGCTGTACTTGCTGCTGTTTTAATGAGGAGGCCCATGCCCCTACAGCAGCAGAGAAATCCTATCTATCTCACTGTGATGTTAGGAGCTCTGAAGAGTCACTGAGCTGGAGCCGCAAACTGTGCGCTCTGAACTTTGCAGCACGTGCATTGCAACAGTGAAGGAGGAGTTCAGAAAAGAAAAAAAAATGCTTCCAGGGAGAGGAAAAAAAGTTATCACAACAACTTACCATCCACCAGGTCCTGGCTGACATGTCATAGCAAAGCTGCCATTTTATGGAGCTGTCCGATGCTTTTCCTGCCATTACGCTGTCAGCAACCTTCATCAGATGCAGCTCAATGGAAGATAAGACACCTAATCAAGAAAACATCAGCAGTGGCTTGCTGGGCTACATGTAGGCCAATCCTTATCACACTGCATCATGGGAAAAGCTCCTTTATTAGCAAGAACTCCAACCTCACTGATATGAAGACAAGGATCAGGTCTTTTCTTTTTTTTTTTTTTTTTTTTTGTCTGAAGGGATTGGTGAAACCAGCCAGAGTTCTTTGTGTATCATGTGTACACCAGTTCAGTATCTCACAAGTGGGAGGCTAGCTGCATTGCTGGGCTGCACGGACTTAAGTTTATTTGCATTCTTCTCAGTTGTATATTGTTTGACATGATCCATGGTCGGCTCTGAGTGCAAGAGAGGAGGGGGAAGAAATTATTCTGAATTAGTATCTTCTCCAAGAAGGACAGACGGGTTCAGCATCACGGTGGGGCCCTGGCCCAGAGGTCAGAGCACACGTGTGTGCACACATGGATCTGGGCGCTCGCGCACGCGTGCACGGGTGTGCGCCCCGGGAACACACAGGTAGCAGCTGCAGCTGGGGCAGCAGGGGCTGCCAAAGGCTACAAACTCTGCAACTGGACATATGGAAACAGTTTAACTCTTTGCAATCAGCTTTAGCAAGAAATAGGAAGGCTCTAAGTCGTCAGGAAGAGACAGCAGTTAGAATTTCAGTGATGCAGACTTTTCCTCCTCCCTTTCCCATGGATGTTCTTGATTTCCTCTGCTCTGGATGATCTAGCTGGGAAGAGGGGAACGAGTGGGCAGGGAACTATTTTAATCACGGCTCCCTTCTGCCCCACAGCTTCAGGTCATTTACCTCTTCTAAGTACTCTCACCCACCAGGGTGAGAAGGCATTCTTCCTTCAAGGTTTTCCTTGCAGGGCTTTTACCTTAATGGAAAATCTGTCATTCCGTGAAGGAAGGACTAGCCTAGAAGAACAAATTTTTCTTACTTTGTTTTAAGTCAGAAAAAGTACTTACATAAGCACACAGAGGAACTTCATAAAGCCTGGCCTTCATTTAAAAGCTATATAAAAAAGAACCAGGATTTGATAGTCCTGGATGAAGTGATCAGCATAGGTTTTACTGAGGTATTGCAGATTCTGTATATACCTTAGCAATAAATCCCTCCTTAGCAAAAACCTTATCAAAGCAATCACCTTCTCCACATCTCCAAAATTTTATCCTTAAAATTAACACTTTAGCATAGTAACAATAACTACAGCAATAACAACAAAGCAACAGCAACAATAGTTATTATTATTATTATTATTATTATTATTACTATTACTATTTTCTCTTTTTTTTTCTTGTTTCCACAAGATCAACTCCTGAGTTAAGGGCCCATTTACTGAGGTCCTGAAACACTGACAACATCTAATGAAATGACCCCCTGAGCCAGTCCAGAATGCTGAAAACAGAACAGCTCTGTAGCAGGACGCAGTACATCAAAAGATAAGAACCGTTTTCCCTTCTCCCTGTGTGCTATTGAGGTTGGCTTGCAGCCTCAGTTTCTCAGTCGTTTTAAATACACTGATGAGGCGAGCATCAAAGAAGTCAGACCAAAAATTAATGGGGATTTTGGCCATCCCAATCCCCTAAATTTGCATAGCTCTCTTTCTAGAAGAGTTTCTGTATAATAGATGAGGATGTTTCCTTTTTAATTTCATTTAGGTCACAGTGATCAACTGGGACATGAGAAAATTTTTGAATACTGTAAAATCTGCCTATGATCATGTGCTATGGGACGACTCAGCATACTTAGAGGGCACAGGAGGATTAACTCCAGCTCTGTACCCTACATCCTGCTCAAACAGCCTGGCTTTGTGATAAACATTATAAGGTATGGAGAGCACCAGCAGCAGAGCTTTATCCAGTTTTTGGCAAGCAGCACACAGGCAGATGTCCTGAGGCTGAATCTTTCATGTGGCCTTCACTAACATGTTCATCATAGTGGGCCTACAGAAAGCAGTCAACTGTGGGTGTGAGATAAACCCTGGACATGTGCTTTCACACATAACCCCTAACTTCAAACCTCCTAACAAGCATATTTGCCAGCACAAGGGAAAAATGGGACTGACATTGAAGAGGGAGATTCTCTGCAGTTTCCCATCCACTGAAGTCTGACCACAGGTGAAGAGACCAATTGCTTCAGCCACTAATCTGCCTTACTAGGGCAATTCACAAATCCCCAGAAGCACTGTGACGGCTGGGAGTGTGAGCCCACACTTTAGGTAATCATGAGCCAGTTCACTGTGCTTAAAAGAGGATAAAAGTTTTATCACACTGTAGCTAGCTGAGAGGTCTCAAGCTGCTCTCAGATGTCCAGCCTACAGCAGATCCAATCTTGCAGCAACTTCTTTTCCTAAGTCAGTCAACAGTGGAGATGCTCCATCCTAGAAAGCTCCTGAAGTTTCAGGAAGACTATGCATCTCCTATAGCCACAAGCACCACATGAATATTTGCTTTTTTACATCCAGGAAAGACAGAGTTAATGATAAGCCTCCCTTCTGCTGCTGCATGTTGCCTTCTGGCATTAGCTGAAGGCAGAATGGGGATTTCTGGCACCCAGGAAAACAATGCCTGCAGTGCTTCCCCCACACATGCTGCCCCCATGCCTCCTCCTGCCTGCTGGGAGGTCTGCCTTTCTCCCAGCCATGTCTGTTCTGCAGGTGGAATTTTTTAAATGCCGTAATATGTGGAGAGACCACATTTCCTATGCAGCTTGAAGATACAGTCATAACCAACATAGGAATATGTTATTGGACAAAATTTTTCAGATGACCTCTTTTTCCTTTCAGAAAAAGACAGATTTCTGAAGAAAGCATACAGTACAATATGCTTGTTACATAATAGCAATGAATTTCAAGGTAATTCAGCCTTCCATATTGATATAAGTTTGGAGTTTTTTTAAGTGTAATAATTTGAATTTTCAAGTGAGCTGGATTATTCAAATTAATTTTGCAAATGAATTTAACATTAATTTCTTTTAGCTAAGCATTTTTAAAATCTTTTCAAAGGAAAAAGACATGTATGAAAATATAAAATTTTGCAGAACTAAAATCTGTTTCTAATTTAAAATAAATTAAATGCAAGCAAGTTCACCCACTTCTAATATCTGTCTTCCATTAGGAAATAATTGCCAATCTAGCTTTTCCCCAAAGGTTTAGGTTTTTGTAAGGTTTGTTGTCTCTAGGCTTATTCAGCTTTTGATTCTACTCCAGGGAACAGTTCCATTTCATACCCAGAAGGAACCTTTAGGAATGTTTAATTTATTTCTATAAGGTTCCAACCCCTACTAATAGGCTCAAAGTAAGAATTCACACTGCTCTCCTATGGAGGATAGGCAGTGCTGGGACAGAGACCCAAATTAGTATTGTAGATTAAAGTAATTGTAGAAAGCAAACTCCTCCACGCTTGCACACACTCATTGGTGATGGGCTGAAGCTGGGAGATCAGTCCCAGCTATTTACAGTGACAGATTTTACAAGTTTTAGATAGGTGTTTGGAAAGCCTCTTTGGCATTCCCTTCTTTAGTTAGGGGTGCATACAGCCCTGCCTCAGAGCTTCTTGGGAATCCAGAAGGACTGCTGATCTCCAGAACCCAGGGAGACTTCCCCACAATCCTCCTCAGCATGTACCTTTCCTGTTTCTCCTGCTGTTTTCTGGTAAATATTTTAATTCATCATCATTGGCAGCTGCAAAACCTGTTGAAATAAACTCACACAGAAACATCCTTAATGGCATTAGTTCTTTTCATTTCTACTAAGGGAGCAGGACATGGCTACAAAAGCCTGACAATCTGATGCCTTTGGCTGAGTTACGTACCCTGGAAAATATAAATTGGATTATTCCTTTATAACGTGGCAGTAATAGGGGTGGGGAGGTGGGGAATACCTGCTATTAACTTTGCTAAGCCTTTCTATATTTCCTCATTTGACATTAGTGAGGAGACAAATAAAGCTTTTAAAAAATTAATTAAACCATGGCAGTATTTGCCCAAGAAACCTCTTTGCTGACTTCCAGAGTGATGAAAAGCCGTCATTCCTATTGAGCTGTTTTCTGGGCCTCTTAAAATCAGACACTTCCCTCTAAGCATTCTCTTTCTTGTGGGTAGAAATACCTCTTCTTTTGTGAAGCTCCAGAGTGTCCAAGACATGGCAGGATACTTCCAGGAATATGAAGAGTTCCACAGTTAAGTTACAAAGATTCCTGGCAGAGGATCCAGGAGAAGCCGTAGCAGTGCCACCGAAAGTAAAAGTGAAGGCTGACAGGGAGGCCATCTGAGAGTGTTCTTCCAACACTCTTGCTGTTTCTCCTGTCACAAGTGCCTGCTAGTCTTCCAGGCCTAGCACAGCACTTTTTGGGACCATCTGGGGTGGACAAGCTGGCTTCCAAAAGGCTAGAGACTCAGTCCTGGCCTGATAACACTCAGGAACAAAAGCAATGCTAAAGTATTTGTTTCAAATAGCTTTTTGAAGTAATGTATGTGAAGTGCTGACTAGCAAGGCAAAGTGAAAGCTGTTGTTATATTCAAAAGCACCCATCAGTCCAACTGAAAGGCAAATATGATTGTTTAACTTGAAAAAGGAATAATGATACAAGTTAATTTTGTCAAAAGTACTGATGCACCTTGTATACATATGTATATATGCTTGTGGGCTATAGTACATTGCAAACTGGGCAGAAGACAGTCAGATAGTCAATGATGGAGACATGCCCAGAACTCGAATGCTCAATTGTACAAGAAAAATTTAAGAAAATTATTCATTTGCATTATTTTCATCAAAATAATCAATGTGCAATAATGAATCCAATGCACAATAAATCAACACGCTAAACTTCTAGTATTCTTTTATATTTATTTCTTTTAAAAAGTTTTTTAAATGCAGTATGTAATTTTTTTCATGTCTAAAAATACTTTTCCCAAAGGAAAACCATTATTCAAATGTGAAGGTGGAGTTACACTTGCTATAAAAAAAAAAACAAACGTTTGACATTTAAGAATTATGTGCCTCACACAAGCATTCTTTATTCAGTAAGTACCTGTTTCATGAGGAGGGTAGACTTTAATGTTGAGTACAGGATAATACTCCATCCATCCATTTGTGGATTGGATTTCCTCCCTATGAGCAATGTGAGAATCATACGAATCTGAATTGTATCCCCTGAGATGTAGTGCTAAGAAGCCCAGAAATAAATGGAGGTCATTATGCTGCCTGCTCACAATCTCCTTAGAAGAAGGGATGGATTCTTTTCACCTTCTCTTTGAAGAGAGGGACACACTGATAGGCTTTATCAAGTACAGTGCACTTTTGTAACTGGATGTGGAGCAGGCACTTTGCTTACAGCCCATCTCCAGTTCAGTGGCTGCCAAAACAGCCCTATCAGCCAAGACCAAAACACTTACATGGTGTTCACTGTGAGCCAGTAAAAGCAGAGGGCTCTAGGGAAAGCAGTGCCCTTACCCCAGACTGCATTGCAAATCTGAGGGGGTGGCATAGGTACTAAAAAAACCAAAGCTGATTGCTCCCCTTTCCTAGGACACTGTAAGCAGTAAAGGTTTGGAAGCCAAACCCACCCCTTACAGTGACTCCTTGCCATTTCACTGCCATGAAATGCTGTTCCTTTTGCACGACAGTGCCCAAAGACTGCAGTGCTACACTGTGCCCTCACAGCCCTGCTGAGTGCACTCAGGGTGGGCAGGAGTGGTGGGGATGCTGCTGGTGCTCAAAGCCAGCACCTGCCTCTGGAGCAAACATAGCACTTAGACTACTGAGAAACCACGTATGCCACATAGGTATCAGTTCACAACTGCTGCTCTTCTCTCAGCTAGCTCTATCCCATTCTTTTCACACCTCACAATTTCTAATCAGTTCTTCACATCTCCAGGCTAACTCAGTTATTACTGGAGATATTAAATGCATAAAAGAGTCTAGACAGATTTCCTTTATTTAACATGCCATGGAAATAAATTATTTCCAAACAAAAAGTAGATTGGCATATTTTCTTGATGCAACACGTTCCTAATCTATTTTAGTTCAGTTTCACATTCATTTTCACAACTTTAGTTGTTCCCAATGTATCTTTCTATGTTTAGCATTGATGTTAGTTTGGTGTGAGATGAGGCTAGCTCCAAGACATTTTCTGCCTTGTCTTCCCTTTTAACTCAGGTATTTCCTTTGCTTGTAACCCCTCAGAAGTGGCAACTTCTTCTCCTAATTTGATAGACTTGAAACCTTTGCTAGTGATTCCGCAGTTCTGTGTGGTTTGTATTGGGTTTGTGCAGCAGGGTTTTGGTAGCAGGAGGCTACAGGGGTGGGTTCTGTGAGAAGCTGCTGGAAGCTTCCCCCATGTCCAGCCGAGCCAATGTTTGCCAGCTCTGAGATGGACCCACTGCTGAGCAAGGCTGAGCCCATCAGCAATGGCAGTAACACCTCTGTAATAGAGGTGAAAAAGAAGAAAAAAAGAAGGTAAAGAAAAAAAAAAATAGTTCTTGCACAGAAGTAATTGCGGCCACGGAAGAGAGAAACAGCCCTGCAGACTCCAAGGTCAGTGCAGAAGGAGGGGAAGGAGGCGCTCCAACCACAGGATGTGAGATTCCCCTGCAGCTATGAAGCAGCTCTGTCCCTGCAGTTCATGGAGGCCCCATGTTGGAGCAGAGATCCACTTTCAGCCAACTGAGGATGCAGGAGCAGGCAGATGCCCAAAAGATGGCTGTGATTCCATGGAAAGCCCACTTTATCTATGGCCCTGTGGAGAGAGAAGCCCATGCTAGAGCAGGTTTGCTGACAGGACTTGTGACCTCTGGGACCCATGCTGGAGAAACCTGTTCCTGAAAGACTGTGCTCTGTGGAAAGTGACTAATGCTGGAGCAGTTTATGAAGAACTGCAGCTGCAAGGATGGACTGAGAGTGCAAAAGTTCATGGAGGACTGTCTCCTGTGGGAGGGATTCCACACTGGGGAAGGACTCCTCTCCTTGAGCAGCAGCATAAGCAACATGTGATGAACTGACCACAACACACATTCCCTGCCTCCCTGCACTACTGATGGGGAGGAAGTTGAGAATCTGTAGTAAAATTGAGCCTGGGAAGGCTCAATTAAGGGAGGAGTGAGAGGAAGGTGTTTTTAGGATTTGTTTTACTTTTTACAAACCTGTTCTGATTTTGATTGTTAATAAATTCAACTAATTTCCCCAAGCTGGATCAGTTTGCCCACAACAGTAATCAGTAAGTGATCTCTCCCTGTCCTTATTTCAACTGGCCTTTAATTATATTTTCTCTCCAGCTGAGGAGGGGAGAGACAGACCAGCTTTGGTAGACATCTGGCATCCAGCCAGTATCAACCCACAACAGGGCTTCTGGGGCTACTTTGCCTAAGGCAAGCAGGCCTGACACTGAGTCCATAGTCACCACATATATTGAGTATTCTGCCTGTCTTCTATCAGCTAGTTAGGTGTGAGGACTACTTACCTCAGCGACGGTAAGGAGATGTGGGAGTTGAATTATGACTGGCAATCATTGTTCCTTAGCTAGAGATTGTCCAGGTAACTTCTTGGTATTGCAAACCATACTTGGGATGGGAAGAATGTGATGGATAACTGGCTGAGGGACAGGGATTTTCCCATGTGGTTAAATACCAGCTCCAGGCCCTGACAGCAAACTCCCCCAAGGCAGAAGGACTGGGCATGGCAGGTGCCTACTGGGCATGGCAGGTGCCTTGGTTTGAGTGCTGGTCAAACCAGAGATGACGTTGCTGGGGCAGAAAATATGGTCTCCACCAGTTTTCTTTGATGAAACAAAATGGAGAATGTGAAGTGCAAAGAAAGATGAAGGCCCTGTTCCAGATAATTTCTTCCAACAATATTTATATTTAGATCCTTTACTTCATTTTGATGTTTTTGGCAGCATGATGTAAAAGGGGTTTGTTATTAGACACGAGGCACAGATAGTGAGGTCTCCTTGGTTTGGGGGTGCATCGTGTGTATCTGCTGAGAATAATCCAATGGTATCAGTGTAGCTAACTGGCTTATCTCTGAGTAAGGCTTATGGTTATCTTCACTGACCTGGCTGCCCAGGTAGTAATGGTTAATGATTTCCCCATGATGAGCATTTTCATGCTCTTTCACACCCTCATGCCTTTCACAGTCTGAAAGCCCATTCTGCTTGTAAAGAGAAAACTACAGAGGTATGGTTAAGCTTTATGTAGGGTGAGGCATTGTAGCATAGCTGCAATTGATTTCACCTGAATGATTTTCAGCTGAAGTGAGAAAAGGGGGAGAACAGGCCAGGACTAAAAGAAAAGTTCCTACTTAAAATATCTAGGAACTCTATTTCCTATTAACTCCACTGGACCAATCAATGTTTTTGACAGCATCTGTCAGCAAAAGGAGACTTCCTTATATAATGTTGATAGTAATCATAATCCTCTCCAGAGGCTAAGCAAGAATTCTGACTTCACTCAGCTACAGGCTGGGTGAGGCCCAGCACCATTCTGTGAAGAATGCTAATGCACTACCTGTATGAGTTCATATATGCAGGAAGGCAGAAAGCACAGGAGGTTTTTAAACAGTGTTCAGCCGCACTCTCAACACTGTGAGAGTCTTTACTGCTGCAGCCAGTCACAGAGGCTGTGCTGTCCCACAGCTGAGCATATGCCTCCCTTGGCATAAGGTCAATTTCTAATTGGTCCTCCAAGAGATCACCACTCTGAGTCCCACACAGGCAATCCCTGCAGATGTAAGATGTCAATGTAAGACCTCTGATTTCTCAGCAAGTCTTTTTCTGCTGGAGTGCCTGTCCTGTTGTTAAAAGGCTTGCATCTGCCATAATCTTCTCTCTAATTCTGTCCTGAACAGTTCTGGAAGGTTAGTGCAGTTCCAGCAAACAGCACTTCAGGCTATTCCTCAGTTTGCAGCCCATGGTAGGCAAACCAGATGTGTGAAGGGTCTATGCAGACGTATTTTGCCTCGAGTTTTGGTGCCAGATCACTGGAGCTCACACAGGTACCTGTCTGATGCCAGAGGGGAGGATCGAGTTTTCCCAACAAAAGCACTAGCTTTTTAACTGAGTAGGTAATCCCTGTGATTACACACGTGTGATTTAGCTACCTATCCATATATGCTGATAGTTATCAATGCCTGCTACTGTGACTATTGCCATTGTGCACAATGTTATTGTGACTTGATACAAGTTTTGACGTGCCCTGTTGTTTAGGTGTTTTCTTTCATATTCATGTGCTTCTAAATCTTCCTTTTGTCCAGTTTTACCATATAAAGATTAGCACACTGTGGGCAGGGTATGAAGTAACTCAACAAATTGACAAATCCTCTGCTGCCCCATTAAATGCCACAAACCTGCAGGTAAGAGAAAACATGGGTAATTAGAAGTCCACAGGGAGCTCAGTGGTGCAGCATTATAAGAGGCTAGCCCCATTTCTTTCAGTGCATCATCCTTCTATACCCCAATGAAGCATAGAACGGCAAGCTACAACAGAGATGAACAAAGTGTATATAAATAGAAAGAAGTATAACATTTAACTCAGTTCACATCTGGGAAAATTACTACCTGTCTGAAAACTACTCCAGGGTCTCAGCAGGGTCTGTTTTTTAAAGCCTGTTTCTGAAAGGACTTTATATAATAATGTAGTTCAATTCATCTGAGCAACTTAAAATTCTAAGGACATATTAAACAAATTGAATTAATTATTCTAACCACCTAGCCAGCTCCTCTGGGTGATAATAACTGCAACATATTTAGTTAATGATAAAGATTTCTACCTTCAAATGCCCTTGGGCCTTTGTAAAATAACTGCACAAAACATATGGATTGAGATAAAATTCTGCAAAGAGCTCACTAAACTTGGAGTTGCTGTCCTCCTCACAAACTAAGTACACATTGCATATCTGCTATCCATTTTACACAATAAATAAATACAGCTCAACATCCATGGCATTGGTTTTGTACACAACCACAGCTGTAATACAATACAGACCTTCACATTCAAAGACTTTAGGCATTATAACTGAAAGTGCTTTTAAGGTACATTTGCCAAAACCCTTATTAGACCTAGTAATGGTAAGCGGACATATGGGGCCTCATCAGTATTCTCCTAGATGGAGACATAGTACCTTTCTCTCCAACCCCTTTTAAGCAATACATTAATGTTATTTACTGCCTATCTTTTATGAGAAAACAAACTGCTCTTTCACTCATTCATGTGTCTTTTTTCCCAAAATTTGATAAACAGAAAAAACATGCTTAAAAAAGTTTAATCTTTTATCAGAATCAGCTGCAAATAACTATCAGAAAATTTGCCATTGTTGACTTTCTCAAACAAGAGAGATGTAATTGAGATAATTGTTTCAACTAAATACTGCTCTGTATCATCTGTGTTTATTAATTCAAGATCTATTTGTTAGAATAATGGTTTCATTCAGACTTCTCCAAAACAGGAAAATTGTTCCTATGAATCATACATGCACACCGATTTTAACTGTGACAGCTAAATTTTCTTTTTTCTTTTTTTTTTCTAAGCAGATAAAGTAAGATATGTAGGGAGTGACACATCTTAGATATAACATAACCTCTGCTTTTCAACTGCTTTTGAATTAATTTTTCAGAAAACAGCACTTGTATTTTAATGAGAATACTCTCCAAGGTGCATAGATATCAATTTGGCTGGCTAGTACATTCAGAATCATTTTGTTGCTTGAAAAAGACATGCAGGTGAGAAATCTGATCAATTGGACATGACTAAGGCTAAACTTCAACAGTTCCATCAGTGCTCCATCTTCCAAGTATCTGCAGTTTTGACACAGTTGAAATGTCTAGTTTTTGAAAAGTAAGATCTCTAGGCAATTTTCAGGAAGGGTACACTCTGTGTCCCAGACAGATGCACCCATTCATAACTCAGCTATTCCACAGGAAAGCTCCAAGGAGTTGTGCTTAACAGAACAAAGGCAGCTGAACTGATGGCAGCAGAAAGGATGAAAAGACCAAGTAAGACTTTTTTTTTCACTGCCATTACTTGAAAATTAATATAAACCTAGCAAAAAAATTTTATCACCTACCCAACAGGGAGATGCTACTCTGAAATATGTAGGATGGTGCTACTTCTCTCTGTTCATCTGCAAAAACAAGCAAGAAGAAATAAGGGTCACAGAGCCACATTGCTACTCACAGACTCCTTTGCAGCCTCATCTGCACCTAGTGTGCTGTGGATGCAGTGCTGCTACTTCCACTATCTCAAAACAACATTAGGTTAAAAATACATGCTTTATTCGTCAAACAAGGCTCCTGACTCTCCAATATGCAGCAAAAAAGAATTAAATAAAAGAACACACTTGGACCAGCAGAAAAGGCATTGCAGCTCCTTTCCTAGTTCATCCATGTTGCTGTGGCTTTTCACTAACCAAGGATATGAAAGTAGTACCTGTTGCATTTGACTCTGTAGCAATATTTTTTCAGATTTATGAGGCTATGACATCATTTAACTAGTGTAAGGAAAATACTTAGCTTTTTTGTTCTGGGAGTATTGAAGCAGAACATGGAAACTAAATTGCGATTTTTCAGTGCCAGATTAAAAACCCTTGACATAAAGCTGAACAGTTCATGATGCTGAAGATGTACTACTGGTGAATGAAGAGACTTATAATAAAAATTTTCAGTCCTGGCTGTTAGTGAAAAATAACCACAATTAGTCTTCATCTATACACATGCTGCATTTATGTTTTTCTAGGAATATGCCCTGAATATGTAACTGTGTAGAAAATAGCCAAATTAAATTCAGAAAGGTATTTTCAATTTCCTTACAAGTACTTTCTATAAAAAGGCATATACATAAAGCTTTAATATTTGAAAGCAAAATAAATTTATCTCAGGTGATTTCCTTTGACATGCACATCTGTTATTCTTAAATTTAATCCAAATTTGAAGTAGAAAACTAAATACAGTTTCTTATGTGATCTCTCTTCTTGATGTGTCTAAGAAGTTCATGGGAATGAGCTGAAAAACACGTATGCTTCAAATTCCAGTCACCTATGCACTGCTAGGACGTTAGGGGGGCAAATTCCTTCCTTATGTGACTTGTGGGATATGGCTGTTTCTTCTGAAGTGCATTATTCGGATTTCTCTGACATGGGCAGTACACCTTCAGCACTGCAGCTTTGTACAACTCCCTCGCTGGAAACCCAGGTGTCTTTGCTAAGAGAACCACAGGTTACGCAGAGAACTGAAGGCAGATATTCTGAGCCCCGGACTTGCAGTCTAACCCAGTGAGTTAGCATCCATCAGATATCAAAACAAATTATCACATTCCCCCTCTAAAGGGCTCAAATTTCTGCACTGTCCACACTCACATATCTTACACTTTATACTTACCAAAAAGAGGATCCCATTATGGCAGCCAACAGACTGGATTTTTGGGGGTTTGGGCCCCAGCTACAGGAAAGTCCAAGCTTCATGGAATAAAAGTGAGGTCAGGAAGCATATCCTAAACAGCAAAATCATGCTGTATTTGGGAATAAATTATTACTTGGGCTTGAAAAAGTTGCTACTTTTCAGCAGCACCCATCCAGTTTATGTTTATCTCTGTGCAACTGAAATACAGCTTTTTGTCTTAATCCATACAATGCCTTTGCTCCATGTGTCTGTTGTCACACTAATCTTTCAGCAAAGGGAAGGTTTTTGAGATGGGAAGTCTAATGAGAAAATTATTGTGAAACTAGAAGACATACAAAAAACGTGCTATAACTGATACAAATTATGGCCAGTTTTTTTTTCAGCTTAGCTTAGCTTCTTTTTATTCAGACTAACACATCCTCCATCCTTCCTCGAGCCTATTTATTCAGCTTGAAGTACACAAGGTCAGATTTTCCCTCCAACTGCACTTCCACATCAGTATTACTTTGGCTCATATGGGTAATAAATCAGACTACAGGAGTGTTTGCATGTATTTGTTCATCTGTACTACCAGGTCATCTCTTAAATTTTATACTCAAAAATACTGTTTCATTCAGTTTATAAATTGACAAATCACATTAAGAAATACTTTCAGGAGCAACACATTCAGAAGTACTTTCAGGAGCCTTAGGCACTAAAAATACTGGAGTGTACATTTTATAATTACTTTTATGGGCAACTGGGAATAGATCCCAGTTTCCACACATTGAAAAGATAGCATGCACTCATACAAGCCTGGAAAGATTACTATGGAAGTGATTTTTATTTCTGTTATTAGCTGAATCTGGTTCTTGGGTTGAAACAGAAGATGCAAGGCCTGTACCACAAACCATCACCAAGTAGTTTGTGCCTCCTGATTAATGAAGTGACACAGTCCAGCTATGCTAATAATTTCCATGCAGACATAACCACTGGTTTTTTCCCCTTGGGTTTACTAGTCTTGCAGTGATCTTCCTAGGTGTCTAAAATCTTCCCTGTACTTCTAAAGCTGAGACCACTGCACCACACCCAGCAGCTTTTGTTTGATTGCTCTCTAATTTTTTTTTCCTGTGGCCACTGCTACACTTCTTTTTACATCTTTAAAGCCAGTATCTCATTTGAAAGAGACCAAAGTGTGTGAAATTTTTCTGCATCAAAATCTGACATAAATTCCCATGTACACAAAACAGAAGAGCTGCTGATTCAGATTCATTTGACTCTTATCAAAAACTGCTCCAAGGATGAACAATCTAATGCATTGTAAAAAAGAAAAAATACAAGCTGAAGATTATAAACCCCAAACTCTATTTCTGAAATTTGAAAAATGGCAATTTATATAAATCTTCGTTGATACCGGCATCAGAGGTTCCTACTCTGGCTGTAACTATAGGCAAGAAAATTAACCAATGCTGTAACTAGTGTTGTATACCAACATTAGTTGATAGATCATTCCTAACAGAGAAATATTTTTATTATTTTTATGTTTCCACCAGCATTCAGCTCTTCTCTTAAAAGCAAACAACAAAGATCAGATAGTAAGTACCTCACTAACTATTCAGCAATTTTTCACAGTTCATTTTTTCAAAAGAGTCATTTGGGATTGTCGCTTTTTCACTTGTTACAATAAAAATATACAGCAGTGAAAGTAATCTATAACATAATTAGAAAAATCTACAAACATCTGAAAAATATTAGTAAACAATTTACACAATTTTAAATCAATGTAAATGAAATTCAGTGAAGAGAAAAAAACTTTTTTTAATTTAAAAATAAGATTTCATAAAAATACAGGACAAAAAAATTCTCAGTAGGAATGAAAAAATAAACCATAATTTTAATCAATTTTAAGAAATCTCACAGAAACATTACATGAATGAAATTAACAAAGATAAATTAAAAAAATACAATGCTTATCAGCTGAACATACTCATGCATTTTCAGATTTGATTAAAAGAATACCAGAGTAAGCTTTCCTGTTCTGATATTATTCAATCATTCACCTTGTATATTACCATTCGGGTATAACCAGTGTTAGACCTGTAATTTTCAACTCTAGTAGGAACTTCATTCAGCATTATTTGAAAAAAGTCAAGATCAAACTAAGAACAAATGAATAAAACTCAATCACATGCCCATGTTTCAGCTAAATCCAGAATGCTAGTTTACAAAAAAATCAGTACTCTTTTTCCTGTTAAAGAGACAGAGTGATAATTTCTGTCTGCAAACTACTGTGATATACACATATGAGTCCAGGGAATGTGCATGGAAATCCCCAGAAGACCACAGAAATTAGAAGTTAAATTTCTTATTTTCTAACTTGAAAACCTCTGTAAATATAAGTTACACCGTTGATACTTAGATGGCCCTTGTTGCTACAAGAGGTTTTAACCACTCTGCCATAGCCTGGCCAAGACAAGATGCCACTGGATTTCAGCAGAACTGAAATCCTAGGCCTTATGCAGTCCACAGATACAAGTATTTCAATGCCTCCTAAGGGCAAATACTCAGCCAGCGAGAAAGTAGTACAAAAACCTTTTGAGGAACGTTTTCTGAGGTATCCAGTCATGTAGTATGTTACCTAAGTATGGACGGTGTATTTAGAAGTACCTGTTCTCCCCAAAAGCACTGCTGACCAGAATTCAGCATCACACTGTTACTTTTGAGATCCTAATAGTTCAACTAATTTAGAATTAGATGCAACTTCTTAGTGGGAGAAAATCACCTCCCTCAGCCTCTTGGGCTGCACTTCTTATGATGCAGCTCAGGGAACAGGGGGTTTGCTGTGCTGAAAGCACACATTACCAAGTCATGTTGAGCTTCTCATCAACCAAACATGGTAACATGAACAATTAAATATCCTGGATTCTGAATGCAAACAACAATGTGATCTGTCATGATCTGCTGGTTTGGGATGAGGTAATTTTCTTCAGGGACCTAATGCAGGGCTGTGTTTTGGATTTGTGCTGGGAAGAGTGTTGATAGCACAGGAATGTCTTCCTTACAGCTGAGCCAGAAGGAAACACAGTGGCATGGCCTTGTTTGCTCCTTACACCATCCCATCAAGGAGGCTGGGGGTGCACAAGGAGGTGGGAGGGGACACAGGTGCGACAGCTGACCCCAGCCGACTCCAGGGACATTCCACAGCACATGGTGTGACGCTCAGCAAATAGAGCTGGGGGGAAGGAGGAACACATGAATGTTTGGAGTGATGGTGTTTGTCTTCCCCAGTCACTGTCATCATGTGTGGTGCAGCCCTGATTTCCTACAGCTGGCTGAACACCTGCCTGACCATGGGAAGCAGTAAATTAATTCTTTATTTTGCTTTGCTTGCCTGTATGACTTTTGGTTTACCTATCAAACCTATAGATTGTCTTTATCTTGACTCAAGAGTTTCACATTTTTACTCTTTCAATTCTCCCCCTCATCCTGCTGGGGGAAATGACTGAGTGGCTCTGTGGTGCTTAACTGCTGACTAGTGTTAAAACAGGATACATGACATTCCACTTGGTGTTTTATTAACCATGTATTTATAAACCAATTAGTCAAAATAATTCTCAGGAATATCTGAAGGACATCTCAGAACATATTTTAAAAGTTAAATATATTAGTAAAGACAGATGCATAGAAAATCTATTCTTAAAATTCCATGTATATGAAAATTCAAGACTCATAACTCCTGCTCAAGACTGAAAATTATTGTGTACCTGAACTACTAGACCAGCTGTGTGATGGAATCTCTCCTTCAAAGCAACAGATCAGAGGACAGATTCACAGATATTATTTAATAAATTATCTTTTATTTTAGACATCAGCATTTTTCAAATGAAATCTCAAATCTCTGATTACGAGAAGATAGCAAGCTAACATTTTTTGGTCCTACCAGAAGTTATCCCACTGTAAATAAACCAGCTACTTTCAATTTTTTTCAGGGAGGAGTTCACTGGTTCTTCAGGTTCTCTTTGTGCCTTTCAGGAAATCAAATATTGCCAAGTCAGAAGATAAGATTCACTTTTCTTAATAAAGTACATGTTGTTCTGATATTATACTAGGATGAAATTTAGTAACACTGTCTATAAGACTTTTTTAAATGCATAAAAATGACAAACACTAATCAACCTTGAAATTGCAGTTTCTACTAAAAGAAAGAATTCTAAAGAAGGCTTTCTTTCCCTATGGAGGGAAAGAAAGTGATGGTTCAAAGGATTCAAGAATTTCAAGGTCTGAAGGATTTTAAATTGGTTGATAAAAGTCTGATTTTTCCTGACAGAACAACTCATTCTGAGAATTAGTTTCAGAAACATTACTTGGAGAAACTAATAACATGATAGGGTCCTTCAGCTGAATTAAGAAAAAAATTATTACTTTTACTATTTTAGATGCCTCTCATTCAAAGAATAAAGTTTAGTACCTCCTAAAATGTCAAGACTCTCCAAATTCTCCCCTTTGTCCCCCAAACACTTAGAAAAAGAAAAGGGCAAAAAAATGAGCAGTCTTAATCATGTTGCAAATTGATGCCTATCAATTATGATATTATCAATTTTATGAATATTATCAGTTATGATGAGTAGGAGACTGAGAAAAAGTAGATTTCAAAGGAAATCAAACAACATGGGAACATTTGACAACACGAATTTGTGAAATTAGCACTTTTGTTTGAGAAAGAGGCAAGATTTTCACAGACATCACTTGCTGGAAAGTATAACTGATACTCCAGCCTGAAACAGTAATACTGGGAAGCAGAACACACAATTATATGCCCCATGATAAATATACCAAAAATAGTTAAATTCTTGGTTCTCTTTCTGAATAAGGTTCAGAACTGTACAATCTGCTCTGGTAACTGAATAGCATTAAAAACTTCAAACTATGCTTTGCTCATGAAACATTTAAATATTGCACAGAAAATGAAATATTATTTCCCTGTATATTCCAGAGACTAAAATAGTGGGGGGAAGGAAAAGAAAATAATAGAGCCATTACTTTATTATGTATATCCATTCCTTTCAATTTCAAGCGCTGCTTTAGTCTTTTCATCCATTTCCTCAAGCTTCTTTTTGTTTAAATATTGCTGCCAATATGTCAATACACTTGAAAGAAAGCCTAACCTCACTACACCTGGCATGAGAAAAAACAAAAGGAAAATAGCTGAACATTAGACTTGAAATTTAAATTAAGAAAACATTGCATTTATTTTAAATAGGACAGGAAAAGTAAAGTTGGATCAAATGTTAGACATTTACAAAAGTTTAAAGTTCAAGTGATTTTTAAGATGCACTTCTTGGAATTTTCAGTGGATCATCAAAATCTGTTAATTCAATAAAGGGACACCTAACATTGGCAGTAACTGTACTAAGACTTTAAGAGAGTTGATCTAAAAATTTTTTGCAAACATCAGTCATGAAAAATTTTACCCTTCTTTTTTGAAGTAACTGTTCACAAATAAACTATTATTTTCTGCACAATCTACATGTATAAAATCCTGACTTTGTATCTTTTATTGTGTCCTGCTGCATGGCTGTTATTTAAGGGGGATCCTAGTCCTGTTAGACTACTCAAAAAACACAGTAAGCAGCATAGCTGGAAACACTGAGTTGTGAATTTCTCCTAGAAATCCACAGTAGTTTTCACAATCATCTGAAGTTAATATTTGTATAGATACAGAGGGCTAAAGTAAGTACATAACTTTTTCAGAGACAGGAAGACTGAGCTGGTACTTTGGAAATAATTATTATTTTACCAGATCTGAAAGACACTTTCTTTGGTTAACTACTTCCACACTTAAAAGCTATCAACATCAACATAGTACCCTATTAAATGTGTTTATATACTTCAATGTTCATGTTAATAGCAAATCTATAAATATGTATAAATATTAATTAATTTTATTTTAAATATACAAACACTTACACCAATTCCAGCTAATCAAGACTAAACAAAAGTAAATATAAAATTTTAAACTTTATTGACAATATGCTCTTCTTTATGACACATTATGCTAACTAACTACATCTATATTTTTTAGAAGTAATCATTCTAATATTTGCACCATGCAACTTCTTTGTTGATTATTGCTGATTCAAATCCTTGGGATTTAGGGAAAACATGCATAGTATCTGCATAGTTTACCCTGAAATATTTAATCCCTCTGACTGACATAAAGACATGAACACTTTTCACTAACATCATATCTAGGCCAGAAGATAACTGTAAGCTGTTCTCTATGTAAACACACACATTTGTGTGCTTCAACAAAACCTCTCTGAGAAAGACTTAGGAAGTACTCCGCTTCAGCTTTCAATGTTACCTTTTATAGTGCAGTGCTGCAGGATTACTTTTGCATATCATAAATAACTCATGGAATCATGGAATTTTAAACATATGCAGCAGAAAAAAAGACATTATTATTATCCAGACTGATCTACTGATAAAAACCCTAAAAAAAAATTCAAGGCAGAATAAGACACTTAGTGAGAAAGCTAACCACCAGTGTAAACTTCAGTGCTTTCTACACAAAAATTGAAACAGAGGAAAAAGGGGAAAAAAAAAAAAAAAGGAAGAAAAAAAAAAAAAAAGAGCCAGTATCAAACTGGATGAAGACTACATTCCAGTTGTTTGCTTTTGGTATTAACCTCGAAGACAAAAGGAATCTCTTTGGAAAGCTAGTTTGGAAGAAAATAAGCCGGAAGTGGATTGTTTAACTTGCCTTAATTTCAGAATAAAATCAAGACCATAACTAAAATAATGCCCAGGGCACACAGTGATGCCTATGACTGGATTTTAATTGACTTGAAGACTGTCACAGTCCTATTATCATAAAACCTGTAATGCACTTCCAGCATGGAGGACCCATATGTGCCCACCATCCATCTGTTTAGGCATGATTGGCAAAGTGGTAGGGAACTCGCAGTGGTTGCCGCTGCCTGAAAGGAATAAACCACAGGATCTTCCAGTGAGTGCCAAAAACTTCTGAGAAGGTCTGCTGCCATGGCTTCTGGGGCCTCGATCTACAGAAGACAGCATTATTAGTGAAAGACAGCATGCCCACAGCGCACTTCAGTCAGCTACAACAATGTAGGTTGGCTGGGAATCCAATACTGGACTCTGATGAATTGTGTCCAAGCATCACAAATACAACTTTTATTTCATTACGACACGCAGCTGAGACTTAACTTTAGAGAACAGAAATTATCTGTGTCATCAATCAAACAAAGGCACCTTTTGAAGCACAGGAGACCTCAATATTAATGAAATGTATGTCAAAGCACTGCAGAAAATATCTTTTGATCTGAACTTTTGAAAAGAAAACATAGCTCCACTGGCTTTGAGTAGGGAAAGAAAGGGAAAAACATGCAGCTATTTTGTGTACAACCACTATTAAAAGATTAGTGAGGTGCTGCTACAGATAGGAAGTACAGAGCACAGCACCATGCAAAATCATCTTAACAAAGAGCTACTCCCTTAGCATTTCAGCAATGTAGGAATTTTACAGAACTTACATGTCTTCACAACAGTTAGACATTTTTTCTATACTTGTAGTGTCCTGTTAAAGAGAAAAAAAAACACAATGAAAAAGTAATTATTTACATTCCAAACTTTTAAAATGTCATTATGAAAGCAAGTAACCATAGCAGGGAATTAATTATTAATGTACGCTGTTTTGACATTAGTTCAGTAGGATGCATATTACATATATGCCATATTAGTTTTAAATAAATGTGAGATTACACATATAAATTTTAACTCAGTCTGTCTGTTAAATTATTTTTATAGGTATGATATGAAACTATAATGAGTAGTTTGACTACAATACCAAAGAATGCCAACAAAAACTTTCAGCATTATTACAGCAAAAATTAATTCAGATATTACAATTAATGCACAGGACATTTAGAAGCAATGTGTATAAGGCCCACTCTTGCCATATTTTCCACAAGCACTCATTCCAGACTTGGAGCATCCCACTGAGATAACCACAAAGCTAGTAAAATGCAGTCATTAACAGATGTAGTATTTTGAAAAGCAGGAGCTAGTAAGAAGTTTTAAAACCATTAGCTTCATGAGTATTATAATGCAAACAGCACAACTGAAAATATACCATGAGTTTCTACAGTTCCTATAAGTAAATACAAATATAAAAATTGTTCTCTTAAAATATAAAAGCTAATAATGTGCAGAGTGACGGCAATCCTTCAGATAAGAGCAACCTAAATTCATACTTTAATTATAAAATGTCATGGAAAGTAACAGATCAGTTTTAGCCTCGATCACCCCCAAATAAAACTTTTTAAATTACCAATAGTGCTTTTTTTTCACTTTTCACTACAGATTTCACAAAAAAGCTTCCTTTGTGAGTATCATGTAGGGAGTTTCAATATACATTTATAGTTCATTACATCCTGAAATGACTTGTGAAGTTCAAAACACAATCAATTGAAATACTCTTCATTATTTCAACTCCTTTTCATTGGTAGATTGTCATTTCCCTTTACTTTTCACTGATTCAGGCATGCACATAATGTACCTGTCAAATTACAGTAGAATTTGAATAAGACCAAGAGCTAATCTCAATCGCCTCAACCACATACAGACAGAAGGACTGTGGTTTAATTAGGCTGCTACTTCATTGGCATCTGGAAACACTCCCTAGCACTAAAAACCACACTGTGCTCCTTGATTGTTCCTGCATGCAATTCAGGGCAGGCACTGCTGGGACTCCACCCCTATCTTTCAGGCAGTTTTAAGGGGGAAGGGTGCAATGTGAGTGGGAAATAACATACAGGAAGCTGATTTCCTGCTCCACCAGACATGGGTGGCCTCAACTCCCTTGCCAATTTTTTGTATTCTGCTTCCCAGCTCTGAAGCATTTTGGAACAGGATTCCTTACCACACACTAAACAGCAAAAATCTTAATTCTGTCCACAACCTATCCAGCTGAATTCCAGATGCACTACAGCAAAGAAGTCCATTTTTCTTATGTCAATCCACCAGGATGCACAAGTTCTTGCCCAGAAGTTTGCATAGAGAAGGCATGCCCAGTCAAGGTTACATAAACCATGCTGGCCTCATGGTTAGGTGGGTTTTAACATCCACTCAGCAGTGAGGGAAGAAAGGACTGGAAAAGAAAACTGTAAACACTGCTTGTTGTTTTGATTCCCACAGATAAACTGCTGCTCCTCTCACATTACAGGCCTGTCTTCCCTCTCCTGCCACAAGCATGGCATTACACAAGTCATTGTCCTTGTTAGGGCAGGACCCAACTTCACAGCCAAAGAATACTTTGCTTCCTTGGACTGGCTTTTTATTCAGCTTTTGTCAGAGAAAACATCATCTTTGCCTACCACAAAAATTCAGACATGTTTTTTTGAATAAAAAGGACTAAGTAAACAAGAGATAACTTCCATGGCATTTCAGCAAGGTGGTAATACCATTTTCATGAGATGCTATAGTTCCTTTTGTAACTGCAAAAATATCTCAGTTCTAGGAATTATTCTCTGGTCCACTCAAAGCTATTTATCAAATAGTACAAAATAATACTAGCATATTTGAAAGCAATAATAGCAAATGGTCTTTTGTAAAACAGTAACATGCTACTCCAGACTCTAAATGGACATGTAGCTATGGAATATTTATTCTACCATTTCAAAAGAGGGGCCTTTAAACCAGCTCTGGGTGCAGAAGTAATATCACCAAATATCTTAAACATGGCTTTCTGCTGTGTTTCTGCACATTGCTTATTCATTAATAGACCTGTACCACTTCCTAAAATACAGGTTTTGAGATTTTTTGGGGGAAAATCACAGATTGAAACCTGGAGATTGTATTTCATTTTAAGTGTTGTCATGGCATGTTGTTATGACCCTGAGAACCTCTCAGGTCTTGAGAGGTTCTCAGGGTCTGTTCCCCTCCAAACTGTAAATTAACTAAGTTAAAGTACCAAACCAGGAACTAACTTCCTGCCTTTCCTCCCTTCCCTTTCCTCTCTTCCCTTTGCTCCCTTCCCTCCTCCCTCCCTTGCCTTCTTTCATTGCCTGCCTGTTTCCTTCCTCCCTCCCCTTACCTTAAAATGCCAACACACACTTCAGATTACTTTTGCTTTACAGTAAAGAAACTGGGGCTGAGCAGCGAGTCCTTTGCTCCTTAGATACTTTTTCAACATTAAAAAAATTTTAGAGCCACATTTTAAAAGCTGCAAACTAGCAAAGAAATATTGCTTTGAAGTTTATCTGCTTAACAAGTACTAGTGACTGAACTTAAGAAACAAAATACCTTCCCTGCACCCTCATACCTTCCCTCCTCCAACACTGCTGCCAAACAGGCTCATTTGAAATCTACTTTCATTTGAGAGTGAACCAATTTACCTTTTCACATGAAAGTGAAACTTCACAGCACCCCAGGAAAGTCAGTAGCCCCTCTGGAGACAGGAGATGATGGAAAAGGAGAGTACCACAGTTGAGTTTTGACCTGTTATTTAAGGCTTCCTTCTCAGAGATGAATTTTTTTTCTTTTGGAGACAAAGGACCAGAATAACCACTATTCTTCTGAATGAAAAGGTGGTCTGCTCATTAACACATCTCATAAATGTCTTCCAATCAGAGTATCATGCATTTGATACTCTGATTATGCATTTGATGTATACCAAGGTTTTGCTGCAACATCAGAATTACTGTTCAGCCTAAGAGGCTTTGGCTGTCTGCATCTACTATCAGCTTGGATTACTATTAATACAAATAGAACTGTGCTAAGATTTTTTTTCTAGACTCAAAGCTAATGCTCATGTTAAAACCTTGAGTGCTGGCACTCAGCCAAAAGTTTAAAATAACTTGGTATGAGCAAACATGACATATCTATGCAGTCCTAGTAATCTCTAAAAATACCTTGAAATTTGAAATTGAATACAGGATGAAAATGACAAATACAACTGATTAATTTGACATGATGGATCATCTAGATTCCCAATGGCATCATCCAGATTGGAAATAAAAATTGCTCCTACACCTGTTTATTCAGAGATACATACCCAATGATAAGCATCTTAAAGCAACTACAGGAAAAAAAATCACACCTTAGTGAGACAGGAAAAAGAAATTAGAGGAAATAAACACAGGAATAGGAAAAGGGCAAAGTGTTCAGATTCTGCTGAGGAGAGAAAAAATATGGGTTTTTTTCACTCTGAGGATATACTACAGATCCATAAGAGCAGTTTGCTTACTCTAAATTAAGTAAGCTACTGCCACAGGTAAGACTGACATAAGAGGAAGGAGAAGAATGGAGAGAAAGAGATGTATGTAAAAGCACTGACAGAGTTCTGCAAACCAACCTCAGATTCACTCGCAAATGAATCCATCTAAATTAGCTCCAAAGAGAATTGCACCTTTCACATCTACGCTTCTATTTAGCATAACCAACTGCCAAAAAAAATATAAATTAGAAAGATCACATGCACTGGTTAACCAACTGTCCTATAGGCTGGGTTTTATCATGAACTAATTCATCATGACAAAAGCACACACAAAGGATATTTTTCCCTTACTGATTCACGTTTTCCGAAGTATAAACTGTAATTTGTAACTTACAGGACTAACTCCAAAGCCTGTAGCTACAATCCCTGGTTCAGTTTTTCTTTTGTGTTTGCTTAAAGAGACATGCAATCATTACACCTCTATTAAACACTTGCAGTAGTAGAATGTAAGCATTATGCCATACTTTTATTATTTCCAGATGTTCACTGTCGGTGAATCAGCAGAAAAGTATGATGAAGCATAGAGAAAACAAAAGCCTTCCTGGATTTGCAGCCTTTGCTTTTATCTAAAAGTTCAAGACAACATATCCTTTATATAAAGGGGTTTTTTATCTTCTATCTAACATCCTTTCATGGTGTGCATGCAAGAGACAGATGAGCAAACTCAAGAAGAGGAAATACTAAACATAGAAAGAATATATTGAATTTGAGAAATTTTCTTTTCTTTTGGCATTAAATACATATTGGGTTTACTTCTGGCCAGTATTCTTTCCTTAATCTAGACTTTTCATATAAGATAGTTGATTTTATCAATTAAAATTATGTTCAGTCTGAAAACTATTAGTTCTATTTAAACATTAAACTCCTATATCAGACTCATGCACTAAACAAAAAATAAAGCTACACTCTGTTACTTCTAGGGAATAGTTCTGGACTCTTCTATATTCTGATTAATTTAGTTAAATAGATTTATATTTTTTTTTATTGGCTATTAGATACTACTCAATGAAAAGAAACCATCTAAAATGGAAGCACCACAAAATCTCTTAACTTCAGGCTATTGCAAATCCACAGCATGTTTGGTGCAGATAGCTGCATAACAAGAGACAGGACAAAACATATTATATTTATTGATCCCTACAAATACCATATGATAAAAATAGAAGGGAAAATATTTAAGAAATAGCTGTTGATCATCTTCACACAGAAGTCATTTTAATAGTCTGATGTCTAAATCTGACAAGCAACATGTAAGCAAAATATACTCAGCCCCTGGAACACTCAAATATTATTTTTATAGTTACTTATCTTCAAGTAGTTAAAGGTACTACCTTTACTATTAGGAAAATATATTAGTTAAAGGACTTCCTCTTTAAGTGATAAACCAGGGATAATTCTGACATATCTGATGATATTTTGCACTCCTTACACAATATAAAATCCAATTACATTTTCTAACTTGCACTTTTTCCTTAAAATATTGTAAATTATTAATTTTAAAAAATTTCATATTTACATAAGACCATACAGTGAGCTAAATAAAAGTGATGAGATCTTTTTCCACCTAGAATGTCTTACACTTCTATTTATTCCTACATTTTAAATAGCTCATAAAAACCAGGTTTTTAAAAAATAAACTAGTAAATAAATAAATACCATATTTTATTTTTATGTAAATACGTCTTTAAAGTCATAAAATGTCAGAGTACATTTATTAAAAATGCTAAACAAAGTGCAAACCCCTTTGAGGGAAATAAGGTAAAGATGCAAAAGAATTTACACAGTTAACAAACTCATATTCGAAGACCAGGACATTACTAATTCCTGACAATTTAATTCCTAGAACTTCATGCAGTCTTCTAATAGGAGATCTAGCTATAGGTGGATTAAAGGTAAAGACAGAAAAAGGGGAAGAGATAAGAATAATGAGGAAGACAGATAATGTTAATATTAGTTTATTTTCTGTTAGTAATTTCCAGTTATACTTTCCGGGTTATAATTTATGTATACTTTGCTTTCCCTCTGTAATTATTTTGCTCTATATTGTAGCCACATAAAGAATGCAATTGCCTGGAAATCCTAATTTCCCCTACCAATCCTAATTTTTAATATGCTAAACTTAATTATGAGGATTAATAGTTCCTTGATTACACTTCTGCCATGTTTGAAAAAACAGGAAAGCCCTTAGTATTCACTAATCAAAATAGTATTTAATAGATTATCTGATTAAAGATATGATTGCAAATATTTTTAATTACAAGATAGTTATTTTTAAAGACAAAAAGCATTTCAGCAGAACTAGATCATTTGTCACTCTGCATATTTAATGAGCACTGGATCAATACTATACAATACAAAAATACACAAAGAATTTAAAAGCTCTTGATTTTATTAACAGAATAACTGCAGTGACATTTTCATTATTTTGAAACACAATCTTTGTAAAAAAGATTGGAAAACTACAAGGTAAAATACACTTCCTAATTTAAGGTGAAAAGGAGAATCACTGCAACAATAAAAAGCAAGTATCAACATTTTTAAAAGCTTCTAAAGGGAAAAATATACGTGGTAGGTACCATACTGCGCACCAGGCAGGCTGTTGAACACTATTTTCCCTTCTATCCTTCCTACAGAAAATAAAGGGAAATTTCTCTTTTCCACATCCAGCAAGTTCTGATGGAACAGGATACTGGCATATCACTGGACACCATTCAAACAGTTAATTAACAGGAAACCCTGGTAGCATTAATTAAATTAATAAAGACACTGTCCACTTAGTTTATGATAATGCATCCACTACCTTGCACAAAGGCCACATGGTATCTAATAAATTTATAAAAGCCTATCCATTAAATAGTTCTGCCCCAGAGAAACAAGTTAATTACTAAATAATTTCAATGAAAAGTTTTCCTCTGCAATACTAGCATAAATCACATTAAATCATATTTAATGGACCATAATGGAAGAATTAAGAAAATTTCTTCCATAGAAATAGTTTATTACAACATATGGAAAAATGAAAACACTGTTTAGTGTTTGAGATAAAAACAATCAAAGGTAATCCTTTAAAATTAGGGTTCAGATTAGTCTCTGCAAGGGATGCTGTTTAACTGAAACATCTGGTAGTGTTATGTTGAGAGACAGGCCTTTTTTAACTTTGGAAATGAGATTAGTAGATCAGTTATTTGTAAGTGTCCAAGTAATTTCTAATTATTTTATCTGGGTCACAGATAATCCGCTTTTACAGGGCTCCCACAATGACATCAGAGGATCACTGTTGAACTGATTATCCTGTTACCTTCCACCATCCATGGGAAGACCGGATTTTCCTTTTGTACAGAGAAAGAGAAAGAAGTGGCTGATTGCTTCAGACAGGTGGCAGCCAACAAAATAAAGAATACCACAGTCCTTGAGAGGAAGAAAATCTCATATATGCAAAAGGTACCAGCTTTTAAAAAGCAGTCAACAAATGGAATACTTCTTAGCAGTGTCTGGTGCAATTTAAAACCTCACTAGATATGAACAAATATCAAAATAATCAGAAAAGCCATTGTTTAAAAAACAGTATGCCATGTAATTTTTTATATGTTTTGTAGTAATGCCTTGTAGATCATACATAACCAATAGAAGAATCTTGCAGTATAAACAGAAAAACTGGGCTTATCATCATTTAACTCTTAATGTGAAAGACACAAAGAAATAATTTCTTAAAACCAAAACGGAATATGAGTGAGAGAAATGCAAAACCCAGGGCTAATCTTCTATTAATATACACATGAGCATCCTGGGCATTCCACCTTTTTTAAAAAGACTGAATCAAAGCACTCTTTTTAAAAGAGCTCTGTACCTTCAACAACCATACATCAGAAACAATCTGGAGTGGATAAAACACACTTTTTTCCCTTGGTGAATTTATGCCTTTTCCTATGAATAAATGAATAAATAGGCATGTTATGGGGGCTTTTGAGAAAAAAAATATGTTACATATAAAAATAAGAGAAAAATCCTTGAAAAACACACATCAAGAAAATATGTTTTGGCAAAGCAAACAAGTTTCTGGGTACTATTTGATTTAGCTTCCCCATAAATTTTATTATTTCATATAACAACATGAAAAAAAGCAAATGGAAATAAAAATTAGTAATATAGATACATCCTTCTCAACACTTTCTTCTAGCTTAAGTGCAAAATACTCTAGATAAACTTTGGTTTTGTCATTTTAATACAATGTCATTAATACGTGCAAGCAACTGTTGCACAAGACAGCTTGTCTTGTATTTTTTTTTCCCAGAAGATTTTAAAACTGTCTGAAATGGACAAAGTGATAATTTACGTATAAATCATACTTCTATGACTTACGACAAAGCACCAATAAAAACCCACAGCTCTACCTTCATGGAGCTTTAAGTGTCTATACAGGAGCTATTTTGTTACCTGTAGTGATTCAGGCCAAAGACTAATTGTGGAGTACAAGCAGCTAAAGGAGGCCTGAAGTAAAGAGTAACAATAATCTTTAAAATTGTTACTTTCTGTAGGAGAGTAAAAGAGTTGCACCCTTGTAAGGTGCAACTCACAAATTCTTTCTGTTATGTTTCTGTTTTACTTAAAAGTTTGCTTCTGCTTTTCAAACAATGCCATTTAAAAATCAGGCTGTCTGAGAATGTAAGAACAGAGGCTTCAGTTAAGAAACATAACATTCTAAATTGCTCTACAAGAAATGAGAGGAAATGGAGGAGTGGTAAAGGAAGTAACAAGCACTAGAGACAGGCAGGCATGCCTTCAACATAAATGCATAATCGTTTTGGAAATTACCTTTGACGGTGTTTTAATTCATGGGTGAAACCAATTTTTTCCATCCAGCTCTGGAAAAACTTGAATATTTTAAGTAAAAATACTAATTGTTGATGAGATTTTAAGAGGAGTATCTTCTTAAGAGTCCTAGAGTTTCTAAACTAGGATTTTAAATTTCTCCCTATTTCAGAGACTTATGAATTAGAGAGAACCTAGATACTTCTATTTCAAAAGTATCCAAATAAAACTTCCCCAAGAGTAATCTAAAGTAGATGCTAGAAGAAGCATCAAAGTTCAGAATGATAACAAAATTAGAGGCAAATAAAGCTCAGAGAAAGCAACTGGAGAAAGAGGACGAAAAGAGCCATGTGCCCCTTCTGACAGAAGTGTGTTTCACATATGCTAGTTTCTAGGGAGAAAGCACTAATCCTGTATGCAGAGGCCACCTCAGCTGCTCCCCTCTTCATCACAACAATTCATGTCAAAAGTTCCTCTAAGGACAGTTTTTGCCAACCAGCTGTTCTCCTCTCATTGTAGGAAGTCACCTCCTTTGCTCTTTGGCTTCCTGGACCTCCAAATGAGTTATGAATAGCCTTGTGCTAATGATACCCTAACAGTGATACCACAATCACAGTGGTGGCAAATGTACTCAGAGAAATTACTGCGTGGTAGGTTACTTAGTCTATTAATCACCTTATCAAGCACTACAGCCTCAGGAACATTCTCCCTGTAAGAGACAAATTTTAGTACACAGCTTACAAAGTTTTCATTTTTACCAGAGAGCATATTTTTTCGAAGCACCTTGAAATAGATATTACCAATATTAATAGATATTGGCTTCATTTCTGGAAAATTATGTAATGACGGTCAAGCAAGTTTACCTTATGGAAAAGCAGGCAGTCTTGTTACAAAAGAGTTAAAGTTTGATTAATCTTAGATTTATATTTCTTTCCAAAAATTTTTGCAGCACTTGTAATGTTAAACACCAATGACCCCTAACCTGCTGGACTTGTTCAGCAGCAGTTTGCACCCGCCAAAGTTTAGATCACAGAGCTGCAACACTTACTGTCTCTACTATTTAAAACCAGCTTTTTTTTCCAGGAGCTGTGGAATTAATCTTGGTACATGTTAAACTGCAAAAAAGAGGCACAAGAGCATGAACTACAAAAATGTGTATTACGTTTTGTGTCTCCCATACAAGCACAAGAATTGCTTTGCCTGTATCAAAAGGTCCATGTTCTTGTCCCTTGCACACATCTCTAGGCAGCTTCAGCAATCACTGAAATGAATGCTTTCAAGAATAGCCATGGAGCAATTCATATGACATGAATGCTTTAACTGCATATCCATGCCTCCAAGCATCTTAAGTTTGTTTCAAGGTGCTTTTCTTCATATTACACTTTCATGATTGGGTTCTGCTATCAAGTTTTAATCTATACCTTATAGTAAGTTAATTTCATCACAAATTCCACATTTAATATAGATCTCATTTCAGTTCTTACACCACTTGCAGACTAATCACAACTGCATCAAACGGACTTGCTTTGTTTGTTTGAAGTCTAATTGTTGCCAAGTAGATTTCCTCAAAACAACTATATTACTTATTCTTCCTAATTCTGTATTTGCAAAGAAAGGAATGAAAAGGGAGAAGACAATTGTGCTGCTGGTATGAAATGCTCTGAGTGGGGGATGGACTGCCTGACCTACATTCTTCAATGAGTCAATGCAACAGCATCCACATAGTGTGAATGAATTAATATTGGAGATACACCAGTAATGGATTTCTGCTTCCCCAGCAATCCCATAAAGCCTAAAAACTTGTCCATGTGACAATAGCGCCTCTGCTTTAGGGGCAACAGGTAGGGTGCAGTAAGAGGCCCTAATGAAGATCTGTACTTTTTAGCATCTGCCTCTCATAGACCATCCACATCCACAATTACTGTAGCACGCTTGTTTCACAAAGCTCAGCAAAGACAACAGAAAAAACTGTCCAGGCATACTGCAGCTCAACAATTATGATTTCAGCAGAAAAACTGGAGGTAAAAATGCTATACCCCACACCTGCTCCAGTGTAGCTGCCAGCTCTGTAAGTGAATAGGATGTACTTCATGGTACGTACAACTGACAGAGAAAAAAAGACTTTACAGCAGTTTATAAATAGAGTGCAGTGGCAGCAGCAGCCTGAAAGCATTAAGGCTCAGGACAGCAAAGTTACAAGTGGGCATTCGTGCCTGTTACAGTGGCAGTGCAGTTAGTATCCTGTGTCAGAACAGAAACAGCCCAGGTTTCAGGTATATCTGACAGGTTCAGTCTGAGAGGTCATATTTCACATCCAGTAATAGTACCTGAATGGGTGCTGATGGTCACTGCTAAAATTTAGTCTAGCTTCTGGCAGCACACAGAACAAAATTATAAAATTAGGGTCTGGTTTTCTTGTTTTCTTCTGTATCCTATCTATGGTTTAGTGCAGTACTGATCAGATGAGCTTTCGGATGCTTCTCATATATATATCCACTTAACAGAAACTAAAACAACATCCATATTTCAGTACCTAACAATTAGGCTCACTAAGTATTTGTCTCTGTCTCACCTTTACTGGTGAGCAGAATTCACCACATCAGCTACACAGCACCATAGCGGTGGTGTAGGAAGACATCCCAGCCATAGATAATGCAGACATAAAGGCAACATTTAAACAGAGAAGAGAAAACCTGTCAGCAAGACCCCGGAACAGAAATCAGGCACACAGTAAAGGTGCACAAAGGTAAATCTGTTGAGCTGGGGGTTGAGAGTATGTGTAAAACACATTATGGTAGAGTAGCTGGGGAATGATGATAATAATAATAGACAGTAATAATGGTAATAATAATAGACAGTGTAACTACCATGACAGAAAAAGCAAAAGGCAGTAAATATATAAAGGTAATACAGTAAAACCAAAAAGCAGTATTATTGCTTTATCTAACGTAATTTAAAACTACACTGTAGGTTTTTTTTTTTTCCTTTATTCAATACAAAAGAATTACACCATACAGTTGGGAGGTTTTCCATTATGGACCTAGAAAAGTTAATGCTATGCAAACCTTCATCATTCCAAAGTAAAATCTCAGGCAGATCTCCAACAGTTGTAGCCGAAAATATGCTGCCATCTTGTACATTACTGCCTTTAAAAAAAAGTTCAGCAGGCCACATCAGACTCTTTTAACATGTATATAGCCAACTAATGTACTCTCTCTGTCGTGCTGAACAATATTTTAAACATTTGTATGGATTCTCAAGACAACTTCAAAAATTTGCTGGCAGCTATCAACTTCTAATGTACAGAACAGGATGTTAGACCAAATAAAGGTTGTTTCTTGCAAGTATTTACTACATTATCAAATTCATTTAACTGAAAAATTTTTCCATGCAGAGGATATTTTTTTCTGTGTATCTAAATGCGGAATACCCACCTGGACTGTAAACAGCACAATTACATTGCATAGTTTAGCAAATAAGGAGAATGAACATAAGCATATTTGTCAAAATACTTAACAAAGATGCTGTCTGTTCTCAAAATTTGATTTATCAGTTAGCCTCACTGTCACATTAATTTTGACCAGGCTACACAAGAGTTTAAAATAAAAACAAGAATCAACTACATATCTTGTACATTGTGCAATTCCAGGACAAGGTATGAGTCCATTTTACTAATACAAATCAGGAAACTGACTTGAAAGTGGAATTATTAGACACTTCTTTGTCAGAAAGCTTCTTAGATTTCACTGGTGTCAAGAGGCTTGACAGACCATGTATCAAACAAGTGCCTCATACTGCAAGTGTTTTTCTAGTCTTGCCCTGAATGCAATCCACTTTTCTGCTTTGACTAATTGTACTGAAAATAAAACTAATATATGCTTCTCAAATTAGATACTTACGGTGAAAATACCCATTAGCTGAGTGTAAAAGAGTCGACTTATTCCACCTAATATTATTAGACCCATGAAGGCAGATATTCTTAGGAGAGCAAGTTCATGTCTAAATACAAACACATCCTAGAACAAGACAAAAAGAAGAGAGAGACTTTAATTTAGTTACAAATTAATTAAGTCTTTGAACCAAGTGGAAATAAGCTGTAAGAGGTGTTCTCAAAGCCTTAAAGCCAAAGGCTTTATGGATGGATTCCTAATGGATTCTGAGCTATACTGCACATCATTTGTCTATTTATGTTTTAAAAGCAGAAACCAGTAATATTTTCTTTATACATGTTAACAGTTGGGAGTTTATTTTGCCAGACTGTTTCAAGTAGTTAAGGTTTTGGAAATAGATCAAGCTCAAACGGATTATTTCTGAATCTTCCACCTCAAAGTGTGCCAAACTACTACACACAAGCTATATAATACAGGAAAACTACTCTGTTAAATGGTCTGGTTAGTATACCTCGGCTACCAGGCACAGCACATTTCACTTTCACATCACCTCTTCTGAAAGAAAACAAACATTCCAAAATTGACACTTGAAGATTGTACCCATAAAGTCTAAGTACCCCTACTAGATTGTTCTTACTGTAGTGCTATCTATTATCCAATATAAACTTATCTCCAACTTTTAAATTTTGGCCTTGAGGTGGATTACTGTGACTTTGGATAAGGATGAACAGTACAGATGCTTCAGGGCACACAGAAATATGGATGTATTCAATCAGCTGCATTGGAAAGTCTATTCTCAACCAGCAGAAAATAAAAAAGTATTACAGAATGTTATGCAATATGTTCAAAGGATAGAGCACCTTATTTTTATCACAGAAGAACATTTTTACGTGGCAGTTACATGAGGTGTACTGGGAGTTCAGACCCCATTCTTTTATTTTTAAGTTATAATTATGTTCTCAGAGCTGTCGTTCAAATATACACATCGGTTTTTTCACTTACAGAAGTTAGATCATGGCAGGAAAGTATTAAATCCTTTCAAGTGAACTTTATGTTATAACCAGATTATAGAAGATAACTGAATGAAAAAATGAAACAAAACAAAAAAAAATCCCAACCAACCAAAAAAACAACAACAAAACAACAACAACTCCCCCTCTCCCCCAACACTAAACACATAAACACATAAACATAAACACAGTGGTTTATGTTCAACCACTAGAACTTGAGGAAGAGGGATACTGGGTTTTAATTAAACAGAGACTAGTTAATGCAAATTATGTTTAGAAAAAAAAAAATCTAATTTTTCATTTAAGTAATTTCCATGAAGATCCAAAATACACACCCAGGAAAAAAATTTAAACTGCCTACTAAAGCTGTGAAGAAAGTCAGTATTTAATGAACAAACAGAAAGCACTAGTTAAGCAGCAAAAACAAAAAACAATCCCCAACAGTCATTTCTGAACTATTGTAATGGTTCATCCCCTCTCCCCTCACTTGTTTATACTGGCCTTTCTTGCTGCTGTCGAAAATAGACTAATTTCCATTTCTTTTAATGCTTCTTACTCATTTAAAGAGTTAATTCAAAGACAAATCAACTCATAGTAAAAGCAGTCATACTATTCTTTATTTCCCTTTCCATTAGCTAATGAAAGCTTTAAAGAAAAGCAAGGTAAGACACCACTTCTACTAGTTGTAAAATACTTCATTATTTTTCAAAGAAGATGCAGAGTGGGCTTAGCAACAACATCTGCCAGCTCCCTCAGCACCTGTGTGTGCAACCCATCAGGTCCATGGATTTGTGGTTTTGTCTGCCTAGCCGATCTCTAAACAAACCTTCAGTGGCCAAGGGCAAGTCTTCTTTTCTCCAGCCTTCCTCTCTTGCCTCCAGGGTCTGGGACTCCTGAAGGATGGCCTCAGCAGTGAAGTCTGAGGCAAAAAAGGAATTCACTTTGCCCTCTCAGTGTCTTCTGTCACCAGGTTACCCATCTAGATTCAGCAGCATCTCCACATTGGTGGGGATCTTTCTAATCCTTGTTTTGTTGCTGATACACTTGTAGATGCCTTTCTTGTGGTCCTTGATATCCCTCAACAGACTTCATTCCAACAGGCCTTGCCTTTCCTTTTGTATCCCTGCATTCCCTGTCCATACTCCTATATTCCTCCCATAGGCCCTCTCTCTTTTTCCACATCCCTAGCAAATTAATTCCTAAGCAATTATGAACTGGAAATCAATACTGGGCACTCAAATCTGTACAGACAGAACAACATTTTTCTACAGAAAATCAAAGTATATGCAGTGAGTTTTTTGGTAATCAGACTTTAATAATAGAATGAATTATACAATTCTACATGGGAATAGAAATATTTAACTCCATGAAAACATAAGAAAAGACCATTTTGAAAAGTAATAATAATAATAATAGTAATAATAATATACTCAGGATGCTGCAGCTTTGCATGAAAGCTCAATGCAAGTTGGTTTTATTATCCCTTTTTAGAACTTAGTAACTCTTTTTCAGATGAGAAAACCAATCAAAACTATAATCAATCAAATCTATAATCAATCAAAACTAGTCAATAAACCAATCCCTCTTTCAATGTGTTTTGAACAGATCCTCCTGTTCTACAGTATTCACCAGTCTCAGTGCAGTGTGAGTACTGAGTTAGTGTGATTTTGGAGTTTAAGGTGCAGGCTACTTCTGCTAACAGAAAGAACTGTACAGACTCAGCCACCAAGCATATACACAGATTAGCTGACATCACCAGTGCATGAACATTCAGCTATCATAGCACAACAGGGTTTTGTTCCACAGCAGCTTTTTTTTACATTGAGCCAGGCTGGTTGTCATATATGGCCTTGGCACAGATGCTGAAAGCATATTCTTAACAACATGAGAGCTTTCCTTCACCTAGCCTCTTTCTAATCTTCTTTATGTCAGCTCCACAGCCTAACTGGTCTGCCAAAACTTCATGTTCACATGGGTTGCTGCCACTGCCTTTCTACTTTTCCTATACCACACCCCACAGCACTCCCCATCGCTGCTGCCTGTTCTAAAGGTTTCTAAATTCCATTTAGCTGCTACTTCTATCCATCCCGTAAAACTGCAAGGATTCTTAGTTACCCATAAGAATGCATAGAAATGAGAACAATAAGAACTTGTCACAAAACATGTGTAGGTCTATAGGATTATGTTGAAAAAATGGACTACAAACCACAAGCTCTGGTATCTTTACCTCAACAGACAATACCAAAACATTCTACAGAAAGTCTCTGGGACAGATAAACAAGAGACTTCCTCAACCCCACAGCAGAAAACATGCCTCATCTTCATTTGTGAGCATCAACCACTATAGATAACCCCTACAATGAATGCTACCACTGACTAGAACAACAGCTACCATGGCTTTATGCTATCATACAGGAGAGAGGTCAAAAACCACAATGGGTCCAGCTCTAGACTGTAGTCCATTATAACACCAATGCTTCCAAATTCAACTCTCTTTGTCCCCTACCAACAACAACAACAAAAAAAGCTTAAAAACATATAACAAGTCCCTGCCATGTGCATTATTGTGTTATTGTTTTCAAGGATTTATAGTATTCCTTTAAAGCAGCACACTGTCCTGAGGACAGGGCTTTTGGCAAGAAACACAGAACTATTGTATCTGTTCCAGAAGAGATCATCTTCATAATTTTTCATTTACAATGGAAGATTTATTTATTCAATCTTTATTCGTTACTGAAATAGGACACACACAGAGATTAATATACAAGAAAACACATAAAAAGCCCTCTTTTTTTTCTTGGTGAACAATATTTTGTGTAACACATGATAACCTGGTTGTCTGTGCTCAGTTGTAAATGAAGTCAGTCTGTCGACTTGGGTATCGCAAAAATAGTGCATAATACAAAAGAAAGCCAGGCTTTCCAGAAAGCAAACTAAAAAATACGGACTGCAGGTTTTGTAGAAAGAAAGAGGAAGGACTTAATTCAATATCAATGTACTGTCCTTACAACCATAGTGTAGGACGGCAGGGTTGGGTCGGCTTTGCAGAATGCTGAGAAGAAAAATTTTGATGTTTTTCATTTTAAAAATCTCTCCTGTCTGATACATAGTTTTGTGATTCTAAGAGAAAAAGTTTTCTTTAGACTCCCTTTACAGTATAAATGGACTTCAGATGATACATATTTCCAGATTTTCATTAATATTAGTCAATGCATAATATTAATATTACTGCAAAAAATCCTTTTCCAAAGCAAAGACAATGATTTGTAATTACAGAAACAGGAACAAAATAAAACTAAATCAGAGCAAAGTGGCCTAGGTTTTTGTATGTTAAGAAGTTTGGCTATGACAATTATTGTAGCAACATTTCTAGCAAACAGAATGTATCAGCAGAATTCCTTTTGCTTAAAAGATTAAAAGCCTTCTATAAATAAGGTAAAATATACTGCCAAAGCATTTACTTTTGCAATTTGACCAGCTGTATCTAGAATCTGTGCCAGCACAGCCATGGAGAGAGCAACTATGTAGTGGTAAGTCTAGTATTTGTCCTTCTCATCTCACTATTCAGAAGACTGACTACTTCCTAAAATATACAGGCTTCCTGACATTTTTTCATGAAGATGTAAAATTAAGAATATTCCTGTGTTAACCTCTGTAAATCACCAATGCCTGAAGAAGAACTAATATACTGATTTTATTCAAACAATATATTTTGTCTTGTGCTATCATCCCACATAATCAATTTAACTATCATTTCCTTTATTTCTAGCAGTAATTGCACTCCTCCTGCTGGACAAACAGAGGTAACAACCATAACCTAAATTTTCTGGCAGTGTATGTTAGGAGAACCAAGACTACTATGAAGCAATTTTCTGCAGTAAGAGGCGAAGCTGAAAGATTGCATCTCTACAGAAACAGCTTCCTCCATTACCTTTAGAGCTTTCACCCTTAACTCAGAATAGTTACTTTAAAATTTTTGGGGTATCCTTTCTTGACCCTTTAAAAAAAAAAAACACAAATTCAAATTTGGAAAGTGATATTAACATGCTGGTCAAATTTGCATAATGCATTAATCAGTACTGTAATAAAATTATCATTTCACAATAGCACTAAAAGCAATTTTAATTCTACAGCTTCTGTGTTTTGTACTACTTTATATCTGAAGAATAAAAATGTAGATGAAGGCACACTGCCAAAAAATTCACAAGTATTTTAATGAGCAAGAATAAGCTTATTCCAGATGGCTGTTTGGAAAAAAAAAATCATCCAGTTCTTTGAATCTGTTCTAAACACCAGCCCCTGTAAATTTAGAAAATTTAAGCTCCCAGTTACAGCCAAAATTTCAACAAAGAGCTGTGCTTTTATGAAAGGCTGAAGGTACCGCGCTCTCTGGAATGCTGTGGTACCTCAACTTTAATTGATATAAAGGAGATAAAAAGAATCTTGCAGAATGCTTGCCTAAAACCCTAACTACTACTAAGCCAATCTTTTCATCAGTCCTATTCCTTTGGTGTCAAAAAGACATAGTTCTGACAAATTATTCCGTGGCACAAATCTATAGAGCATCACATCCTTAGCAGCACTTTAAAAAAAAACAGCTTCATGGAATTCTGGTGTTGTTTTCCAGGCAGGTATGTTGACTAAGCATGACAACTATTTTAGTTTTCTCTACTTCGTTGTGTGCTCTCCTATTCTACAGCTGAAAAACTGAGAAAGATAAATACTATTTAGTGTTACACTGTACTTAACAAAGGTCTTAACAGCCCAGACCTGCTGTGTCTACTGTTTTTCTATATTGTATAAACATATTTTTCCTCTCTGGGGCACAGAATACAGTACACTATAGCACAGATCCACTTTGTAAAAGGAAGAGTGCCATTTGAAGTGTTCACATATGGAAATTAACTAAACAGAGAAAAGTAAGCAATTTCTTCCACAGTTCTCTGTAAACTTAGGCAGGCAAATACAAGAACCTGATCCCCTCTTCAGGGAAACACATTAAAATGGGTTAAAATAATTGTTGCACATGTATTCTGCCTTCTAACCTGTCACCTGTCAAAGGAGCAGGAGCATTAAAATTAGGCCTCTCTCCAAACAACTTCAAATGAATCCAGTTATACTGCCAAGAACAAGTTTTATACCTATTCACACTTTTTTTTGAACTATCATTATTAATAATTATTTACATCACCTCCTTAGGTATTGTAAAGTATCTGAAGTAAACATGATTTCCATCTCCCTCTCTTGCACAGACCACCTGCAATCAAATAATTTGGTTACTTTTCACACTACTTTTAAAAAGCAAGGCTAACAGACAGAACTTTGGCATGTTACCTAATACAGTGTAATTACATGAAACAATGCATTCAGGGAATATTCACAATAAAAAGGAAATACCCTACCATGTCATACTATTAGAGGCTAACAAGTCTGTTTTAGTGCCTATGGAAAGATACTCCAAGCAGACAGCAAATTATTTTTTGTTTGATATTTCTAAAATCCCTTTAATGATTTAAATAGAAGTATTGATGTATATGGAAAAAATAATTAAATTCCTTTAGAATACGATTTCTTTCAAGAACAAGTTACAAAAATCCTCAGCTTTGGAACATTCTACAAAATAAAAACTTGGTATTTATGAATTTGAATACAGCACTTTTATCAGTTTTGGATTAACCAAGTAATACAGTCTTCCTACACTTTCAGCTCTCCTTTCCCACATCATCTTCACATACACTTTTATGGGAACATCACACCCAGTTCAGACTGACACAGGAACAAATAAGAAAATAAGAAGCTTGGAAGACTATGTCGCATCTTTTTCCAGAAGCAGAATTTTTCACTTTGTGAAATTCTCATATAACATAGGATACAAAATCATACGAAAAACTTCAGTTGTTCAAAAAAATGGAGATTTTTTTTTTTTTTCTGTCTTACCCACAGTGTAGGGTCAGGTTTCAGTAGCCTGGAAAGATGAGTATGAGATCACCAGCAGAGAGCATGCTGGGGTGTCACATCGACACAGAATTTAAAAATTTTCTGCACTTCAGTATTTGGAAAAAATCTCAACAAAATTTAGAGTGTAATATCTGAGATTATCTTATTCTCTTATGACATTTGGAATGTTACCTAATTTTAAAAATGTTTTAAACTTGTTTTCTAGGCTTTTCTCTTTTGTGTACTTATATTTGTTATAGTCCAGTACAAATACAAAGCTCATTTTAGATTTAAGCTAGAAGTTCTTATAGTTCTTCATAAGCAAGATAGCATAACAGTTTTCTTATAAAGAAAGAACTTTCAAGCACTGAGCAAATTTCAAGCAACCACCTTCAATATTCTGAATACTACAGATAATAGGCATAAATGAGCACCAGATAGCAGCTTTACAATGTAAGTTTCATAGGGGAAGGAAGTCCTTGATTTTTTACTCTACTCCAGTTGGTAAGTCCACATGAAACAAACCAAACTTAATTCTCCCTTAACCCACATAACCTTTTCAAAGCAACAGAAAATACTGCTACAAAACCAATGTATATTTTTCCCCATGATCATGTGTTTTTCTTCTTTTTTAAAAAAGCAGTATCAGTTTTTTAAAACATGATATTAGGATAGATATATAGTCTGCATAAATCTACTTTGGAAAAAGTAAAAGGAAATTTTAATACATCTAAAGTAGTTACCTTCATTCTTTCCAGTACTGATAATCACTTCCAAAGAAAGCTAACTGGTTCTTCCCTCCTTTCCTATATTCCTAAGAGAACTAATGTTGTGTTTTTAACACAAAGAACTCATATGGCCTTTCACAAAAATATCTTGTTACTTACCATAAATCAGTTTGCTTACTTAATAACATACAGTTAGTTGAACTCTCTTCACTAAGAGTGAAACTGAGCTACCAAAAATGTGCAGTAACTAAAAGCCAACACAAATTACATTGCAATACTATTTGTTCCTTTCACAGAGAAAATAGTTCTTACCCAGTTTTCTTTTTTCAGAGGCAAAAAGTAGTAGTAATGGCAGAAGTCAAGTATCAGCGTATAGGAACTAAGGATCTGGGTGTAGAAACACAGCTGTAAAAACAGCCAGTGATTGTCTTCACCAACACAATTATTAATCCTGTAGAGAAACAAAGTGTGCATATATAAAAACAGAAATACAAATACTGAAGTTATGATACTGTGAATAGAAAACTTTATGATTGCTTAAGGAGCAAACTACTGGATCCCTTGCACACTGCTTAAAGCATAGGTTGCACTACTGAGATCTTTGCTTAGAACAGGAGACACAGTTCTCTGTATTTTTATATAGCAAAGATACTGCTGCAACTTTAAGTAAAACTCTAGTAATAAAATGGTTTTTGAAAGTCTGTGAAATTTCACAGTAATGTGTCTTATCTTCTGCTACTCAATACATTTCACAGGTTGTGAACTATAAGAGTGCAAAAATGCAAACAAATATTTTAAAATAAATGTGATCACAGGCTAACCCAGTAACAAAGAAATATGACTTAAAAATGAACCAAAGGCACAGAAGACAATACAGGCATCCATACTCAGAAACTCCTGCATACTCCAACATGAAAAGTGCAAAGGAAACACAAGGATTCTATCTGTATTAAGTACAAGATCAAAAATTACATGGATGCAAATTCATACAAGCACTGGCACAGACAACAAGCTAAACCAGAGTGACAAAAGCACTATACTAGTACTATTCTCTGAAGTAGAAAAACTTGACAAAAAAAGGTAGTTTGAAAAATGGCTAAACCAACGTAAGAGAATCCCAACGTCATTTCTGTACTCTGCAGTTTGTCTTGTAAAAATTAAAACTCAGAACTTCTTAAAAAAATGTTTATTTTCACTTACTCTGATTTTTACTGGTAGAAATAGGAAAGTTCAAATTTATTATTTCCTTGCTTTATATGCCTAAATGATTAAGCACTACTGGGAAAAACCAGGAAAAATGAGCAGCAGTCAAGACCACAAATTTCAGAATGATTCACTAAAACAGCAGATAATTAGAAGAAATGTCCTGATTTTACCATGGACAGTGGTGATCCATCCTCCTCACACAATGTCCACAGCGACTGCAATGGTGTGAACGCTTTGGTCTCATCACATTGCACTTGTTACATAACTCCCAATGTTCTCTTTCTAGGTGAAAATGTAAAGACACATTAGAGAGATTTAAACTCAGTAATGTGTACTCATAATAAATCTGTATGCTTGTAACTCTAATTAAAAAAACAAATCTTACTATGATCTGAGAAGGATAAGCACCACATAAAAAGCTTTTTCCCACTGTGACCTTAATTAAACTGGAAGATATTACTGCTACTCCATGACAGTTTCTGTCTCCAAAATGCCCTCTCTTCCTATAAATTTCTACAAAGTAATTATTACAGAAGAAACCCGTGATTCAGACAAGGAAGACTGTTACTCAATTATTTCCTTACATTTCTACTGCGAAAAAAACTATCTGCTAGACAGAATCAGGATACAATCTCATTGCTATTCCAGAATCCCCTGAGGAAATACTGCTACTGCTAGCTAACTAAAAGATGACACACAGTGAACACTTCAGGAGCATCTTCCATCTCAAAGCCGTTTAATAACATGCATATCACCACATGCAATTTTACATATAAGACAAGCAAAGAAAGAGATCAAGGATAGGGCTGTATATATAAATATATACTATTTTTAAATTACTAATGTGAGATTCTTTAAAAGCTAATATCCAGAGATACAGAGTAGCTGAAGGTACCAGGAGTACTATTGCTCAGCTTGGCTATTATTTATCTCAAATGCACCACCCAAATAAGAGGAATTCTTTGAAAAGCAAAATTCAAATCATATGTTCAAAAATTTCATCTTCACATGGGAAACAAAAAGATTAACACTGAAATAATTCCAGTCACAAAAGCATATATTTTCTGTCTTTAAGGAAAACAGGTGGATGAGTGAGAAATACTTTGACTGTTCAAATTGTTTCTACCTAAACAATCTTTTTTGAGGCACAAAAATTTCTCATATCTCAGGGACAGAGGGAAAAAAAAAGGAAAAAAAGCTTCATATTTACAGTAGGACATTCTGAAATCTTATACTGTAAAACACTGTCCCAATGTAAACAAAATAAAGTTATATTTAGCACTTCTGAGCCACCTGCAGGCAGCTCTAATCTGGTCTTTCTTGCTGCAAAATAACATTTGGACACTGGAAGTAAAGAAACCCAATATCTGAGATCATTAAACTAGTAATAACGACAGATGGAAACTGATTTACAATCTGTTTGCATAAATCCAGTGTCTCAAAGGTGTCACTCACTAATAGGGTAGATACCAGCAGAGTTCAGAAACACCCCAACTCATTTTTAACACAATTTATACTGTGCAAAAATGTATCCTCCTGTCAGCCTAGCGCACACCAGACAATTGAAGCACTACCTCCAGAAGTACAATACCCTGATATATCAGGCACCAAATCAAAATATCAAAGTCATGACCGAGCCTAAACATTTCACCTTCGGAAGTACTTATTAAGCATGACTGCCGTATGGACTGAATGGAGCATGCAAAGGTTGGAGAGCTATGCAAAGAGATACCTTAAATTAGAAAAAACCCTTTGTGTGCAAAGGGAATTTGCACTGCTCCTGGTAATTTGAAGGTAAATGAAAACTCCAGTATAAGTGTAACTGTCTGTAACTAGCGAGGGTCTCCACTCTCCACGTCAGATTGCAAAATCCATGTTGCTCCCCCTGCAGCAAAACTGCTGACTCCAGAACCCAAGTCTGAAACACCTGATGTTTTACTGGATCAAAGGATCAGCTGCCAGAAGCAGAAAGAACACTGGCATGAGATTTTCTGCAATTAGTGGTGAGACATCTGATTCCCAGGGAGATACACTCCTTTCTACAATAAACTGTCTACTTCATGCACATCATATCATCAGCACAAAGACTAAAAAGATCATGTCTCCAAACACATCATCCTAGATTTTCAGTAACATCAGGAAGAGAGAGCAAAATTTTATTCTGGGCATTCACTACATCTGAAGACAAGACTGAAGCATTCAGCCTCATGGATGGGACACATTTTCTTCATTCATGAAGTGTTATCTGTTAATGTGACAAAGCTCATGCTGTTTAACAGCCCTACTCCATTCTAAACTCCTAAGTAAAAGCTCTATGCATTAGATAATAGCTCCCAACAGTTCATAAAAATACAGTCCTTCTCTGTGGAGAATCATTAAGGTTTTAAATTTCCTCCAACTTCTGGAGCACTGGATACCATACAGGAATTATGGGATAAATTTGCAAGGACAGAAAGGATCGATTAAGTCGCTACTTTATAGAAATGCAGTGCAACTAGCACCATGGTTTATGTTTTTTGTTAACAGCCCATACAATCATAAGACTCTGGAAAAAAATCAGCAAAAAATACACAGGTAAAAACCAGTATAGGACCACCTTCCAACACCATTTGCAACATCATATAAATTTACTAAGACAAAAGATAAAGAATTAAAATAGCTAGCTATCGAAAAACATTTTTCATTAAATATTATCAAGTTTGTAGTATATGCATAATGTTTCAAAGTCTAGAATTCAAAAAAAAAATCTTCCTGTGGAAAAAATTTCTAGCAGAAGGTCCTACATAACAGAAGAATGGTAAAATTTCTGGTAGAATATAAGTTTAAGAAAAAGAAGTTTTGAAACTACACAAGGAAAAGTGCTAGAAATTTACAACTTTAAAACAGTGACAGAGTAACTTTATTCAGCATGGACAGATCATGGTTTCCAATAAGTCTCACAAAGACAAATTTATTCCTAATTATTTTGAGGCTATTAAAATAACTTTCATTCAATTACATAGAATCAAGCTAATGTACCTGTAATTGGTATCTCTGGATTTTCAGGTAGTTTTCCTGGATCTGCTACTGAGGCTCTAAATAACGAAGCTATACAAAACAATGAGCAGAAGTAATAACCTAAAAAAATAAATAAGCATTTGTTAGACTTTTCCATATGTGCAAAGTACGCTGTATCGAAAAATAGAGATGCTCCAGAATTGAGCTGGAAAACACTCAGCCTCCTCATTCAATTCCAGATATATTTCTGATATTAAGCACACAGCATTAAGTACTCCCCAATAAATAAAGTGAAAAAAGTAGTAAACAGTTCTGATAGCACCAGCAGGTGCTACTATGACCATGCTACTGTTTTTCAGAAGTTCCTCCACCATCTTACCACACAAGCACCAATCATATCACACCTCAAAGCCCCCATATGGAAGATATTCCCAATAGTGCATCTTCACCTTGAAGTTTGTTCCAGCCATAATTCAAGACTTTTCCCCAGCAAACCTATGAGCCAAACTTGTATGAGCTAACCCACACAGGGACATATGACAAAACTAACAAAATTTAGCTTGTTGCCAGTCATCACTACTATCACACCAAATTCTGACAGGCACTCGCAGATGTGAACCTGAAATCCTGTCAACAAATTCTAAGTACAGGACCTGAAAGCTACATTCAGCCTTTTCACCAGTTTCCACAAAAACAAGTTCTACAATAACACTTGCAAAATGAAATGCTGCAGCTTCTCAGAACACAAAAATGTAAGACGCATCCACTACATTTACCCTTTATCTTACCTTTTGTCTTTACTTTCACCCTAGTTTTTATTTTCTGATAGGATTTTTTTAATGTGCATTAAGTAGAGGCACTATTTTATTAGTAGAAAAAAGTTAAAATTACTTACACAAAACTGCCACAACTGAAATATTTCCCTCTTCATAATGAGGAAAAAGGATGACCTTTGGAATGAAGATTGTATTGTACAGCCAGACAAAGATAATTAGGCCCATGCAGCACCAACCCTGAGGGTCAACCACAAAGTGAATCCGTTGCCCCATTGAACACAAACAGAAAATAAATTGTCACAATCCAGGACGATAATCCTAAAGAGATAAATAAAAAAATATTTTTTTTTAAAAAAGAGTAAATTAACTAGTATAGCGCAACCTACACAGTTCATACATTCAAATTCGTACATTCAAGTAAGAAAGAAAAAAACCTATCAACTGTTGATTTAAGGAATTACATAAAAACTTAAAAACATTTCACATACATTTTTTAAGCACCATGCAAAACATTTTATGAATTCATTAATTAGATATATCTGGCTAAGAAGCAACATTTATCACCAAGATGCAAGTAAAACCACTACCTGGGAAAACTATTAAGCAATAGATGAAACAGCAACTGTCAGTCAGGTGGCAGCAGCAAAGAAAACTCTTTCATCAAAGTAAAAAGGTTGTAAAGCACGTAAGAAATATAGGGAATTATTTATGTTCCACAAAGATTCACCCCACCTATCTATTACAGTCTCCCCCATATTTCATGGTTGTTTTCTTAAAGCTTTTATGCTAAAATAGTCAAAAACATCACTAAGAATTCAGGGTTTCCTTGCTTAAAAAGAATCCTTCATGACATTAACAGCAAACCAACCAAGAAAGGAGTAATTATCCTGACATCTTTCACATAGATTATTAAAAAATCACACAATGGAACATTTTCTATTAATCACATTTAAAACATCAAGGTTTCCATCCTTACACTTTAGTGGGCTGATTTCCTTTACGTTTTAGACTGAAGAAACCTCACCAAGTTCTACAATGTGAACTTCTGAACTTCATAAACCGACCTCAACAACACAGCACTAAGTCCAAACCACTATTCAGCACAACTATGATGGGATTATTACTGTTATTTTTTGTCAGACTACTTTCATACACATATTTTATTACTGAAATGCACACATAATCCCAATCTACTCTCTTACCTGTTAGTTTCCCCAGTTTCTAGGCTTCAGGAATCTTGTTCCATTTCTGATGGTTTCTTTCCATTCCTTTCAGCTCCTACTTGTTCCACTAAAATTTTGTTTATCAAACATTTCTGTTTCCAAGGGTTTTGCTTACTTGTTTCATGTTTGACTGTCCTCAAATGCATTCAAAATTTACTTAATACTATTCACAAATTTCATGGTCTTCTCTTCTTCTTCTTTTAGATGTCTAATCAAAATCAGGCTCAAACAAGCTGCCATTTTTCCACACTTCTCCTTTGTGTTATTTATAATCACCCTTTGCTTGTTATTTTCTAATGTAACAGTGTTCCCATTCAAGTATCATTCAGATCCCCACCAAGTTCTTGCAGCCACAGAAACCCCCACCACAAGAGGAGAAGCAGACAGAGAGCCTCAGCTTGTCAACCAGACATGTCAAGCCTCTGAGCTCCAGCACCAGGAGGACAGCTCCTGTTCTGCCTGCAGCTCTGATCTACAGAGCAGGTTCTGAGCCCTGGCAGCACACATGGACAGAAAGCTCTGTCCAAGAAAGCCTCTGAGCCATCTGTGCCTGAGTCCTGCAGCAGTACCCATACTGGGTATGAGGAACAGCATGGGGTAAGGAACAGCAATGGGTCCCAGCTTCTGGGACAAAGACACCTCTGCTGGCCCAACCTGTCACCTGGCAAAGTATGCTGCTTGCCAGGGGCCTGGGTCCTGGATACCACAGACTGACTGCTACTGAGGCTGGTAGTAGTCTGGCCCTTAGTCTATTACCCTTAGCTGCTCTTCCATTCAGGCACCATGGACATAGCCAGGGGAGACCAGGAGTTTACCAAGCATGACTACACAGTTAACAGGGTGCTGGCCAAAGTCTAGTGGACAAGTGATATCTCATTCATGCTGCTGATGAAGCGGAAGAACTTGAGGAGAAGCAAACAGATCCTGCAAATGAGCAAGTGGTTGTGCAGCATTTACATCTATAGAACCTCCTATAAGGCTCAAAAACTGAGGGTGAAGGGAAACAAGATCCACCTGAAATTACATGGGTGACAGCATCTTTGCCAAGAGGCTGGTTAATCAGCTTGGGGAACGCTTAATCAAAGAATGATGATAGAGGAAGGTGGTGGTCACGTTTCACAAGCAAAGGATGCAGGACGATGGGGAAAATAGAGATCTTATAACCAACCAAACCAAGGTGAAGTGGGGCTGCACCAAGTGTGTGCACACAACTGACACAGGAACACCACTTAGTGCACTAGGATAGGTCAATAAACAAGGTCCTCCTAGAGTTGAATCTGGTGAGAGATATGAAATTCCAAGAGAGATTTGTACAGGTATATGAGCAGCATAAGGAAGGCTAGAGAGGAAACACCAGCCTGCTGCTGAAAGTATCAAAATCATACAAAAATGTCAAAGCACCTTGTTTATTTTGCTCTTTCATGGTTAAGACCTGCCTTCTGGAATTCCAGGTCCCTGAGACCCATGGGAAAGTGTAGAAAACAAACAACTGAGTGAGGGAGGATCAGATTAACAAATTTTTAAGTGAACTGGACCTATCACTTCCATGTGACCTGCTGAGATGCCAATCTGAGTGCTGAGAGAGCTGATTTTGTCATTGTGAAGTCATTCTCAACTAAGTTTGGAAGTTTTATGCTGATGGGTGACATTCCAGAGGACTCAAGAAAACAAGTGTCAATGAAAATCCTGTTTTCAAGGACAAGGAGGAGGAGCCAGGCAACTAAAGGTCTATTAGCCTCACCCTGGTCCCTGGGAAGGTGAAGGAAACAATCCTGGAAATTACTTTCAAACACATGAAGGACAAGAAGGGGACTGGGAGTAATCACCATGAATTTACAAAGGGAAAATCATGCAGACTAACAGAAATATAGAGGTCAAAAAAACCAAATGCAGCTAGAAACACTGCTGACCACTGAGGAATCCATCTGTTTTGCATCTTACCAGAGCAGCAGAGATTCCATGACTTCACAGCACTTCCTCAGAATAACAGCTCAACAAACAAAACAAAGAGATATAATTACTGAAATACTTGCTCCTGAGCGACCTACTTGTACTATGTGTGAGCAATAAGCAGTGAGAGGGATTCGGGAGAAAACAGTAAGAATGCCTATCAAGAAAATACATTCCAAATTTTTATCCCTCAGTAACTTACTTTTGCCTGCATGACCATATTCACTTTTATAATCAGAAAACCAAAACAAACCTCAGCCATGCTCAAAAACATACCTTGGATGGCAAAATCCAGAATGAAGCAAGAACTACACAAATGCAGACGTCACTCTCAAGACAGGGTGATTTTTCATCTGTCTTCTGTATCTCCTGAAAGTGTGATATGCAAACAACCAATATCATTTGTTTGAAAGGCAGCATGTAACAGGTTATTTCTATTTTGCTTTTCAAACCCCACCCCTACTGAGTAGAGCTGTCTCCAAACAGACACGTTAATTCTAACTAGCATTTCTCAAATCTCAGTTCTAGGTCATTTCAAAAGTTTAATATATATTTAAAAGAGAAATGTCTGTGTAAAACTGCAGTACTACTAATGTATTTCAGTTAAACACATTTGTTTCCTGTTTCCTATAATTGTAAATTAAGTTTTATATTTTTCATTATACTTCAGAAGCCATAGCAAATAAATGATGTCAATATATTGACTTACTCTGGCAAAGTGATTTTTTTCCCCTCCTTCTCTTGGTTTATGTACCATGCATAAATATATAAAGTATGAGGAATAAAGAAAAAGTAAGAGCTTCAAAATCTGATAATGAGAAAGGAAGTACTAGATTAAAATTTAAATCACAAACAAAGTGAATGTATTACTCTTCCAAATACGACTGATCTCATATAATTTTGTTCTTCAAAATTCATAATTTCTGATCAGAAAAACTACAATATGCAAAGAAAAAACTCTATGAGAAGATTAACAACAAATAAATGGAGAGAAACAATTAAGTGATTTATATCTGTATACATTCAGGATTCATACAAGCAATTTCATACAAACAAGAAATTCTCCAAGCAAAGTAATTTTCTGATTAAATAGTTTAGGAGAAAATACAAAGCACTAATGTTAGAGCTTTTGAGGTTTTCTTCCCTTGTGCCCTAATTTATAGCTATTTCTTTTAAATAAATAACTCAAATACAAATCATTTGAAAGCCAACAGTAGCTGTGCCTATGAAAAGCTTCAGCTGCACCAAAACATGACTGAGTCTTTCCTACGTTATTGGGAATTGTTCTTGCCTTTCCAAAAAATAATACATTTATTGCAGGATGCCTGGGCAGCATTTTTTCCTAACCCTTTTCTTTCTGCGCAGTTCCATCAATGGTATCATAAACTCAATATTTTGTTCACTACAATCACCTGCAATATGACTCTTCATGTGACATCCACAGAATACTGAGACCACAGAATGAGTAAGGCAGGTGAAAAGTTAATTCCAAGAAATGAGAAAGCTTTCTGCTAACCAGAAATGTTAAGGTGAAATATAAATTGCTTTAATAGACTCATTTGAATGCAACCTTAGAAAAATAAAAAGTATACCATTTTGCATCAAGAATGTCCCAAAACATATTTAGAAACTGTATTTCATAAATACACCCAACATGAGCAGTACTCAATTTCTCAGCCTATGAACCACAACAGTCAGCTCTGGGGACATCCTGTTTCCTGCACATTCATGGGTGTTGCACTGATACACAACTAGAAACTGTGCCTCACTGTAGCCCTGCTTCCTAAGAAAAGTATGTCTTCTGAAATCTGACTTGCTAAACTTTTTTCACAAGTCCTTAAACAAGTATTGCTTGCCATGAAAGACAATTTTAAGACTCCACACAAACTGAACAATACTATGCACCATAATACACATTTTGAGAGTGGAAAAAACACCACTTTCTAAAAAGGCTGTATCCTAAGCAAGTCAGAAAAAAGAACAGAGAGTAGAAACACAAGAGAGCCCACTTCTCATAATATTTGTGATAACTAGGGCAAGGCAACAACAATCAACAATCCTCCCCAATTTCTGGATCCCACTGCATTTTTACACCAGTGACCTTCCTGAAATCTAAATAATTACTGCCAAAGATTACTGATACTAAAACAAAAAATACAATGGGAATAAACAAGGTGGACTTGAACCATTTAACTGAATTTATTTTACAAACCAGATTTTAAGGAAGTCACGTGTCAGAATAGAATTGCCATTTTGCAACACTTCTCTTTAACAGAAAATAGGTATCAGAATAGCCAGTTAACATAAGCAACAGCATATCTGTGCTATGACGAACTCCCACACACCTGGCATTTCTCGTGTTTATAGAATGGATGGTTGCAGCAGAGACCTTGGCACAAAGCAGTTGCTAGGTGGCTGTTCACAGGTTTGTTGAGGTAGGCAAGACATTCCCACCCAGTTACTTTTCATTGATAGGATCTAGCAAAGCATACATGTAAACAACTACTTCATTTATAAAAAATGTCACTCGGGGTTGGAGAGGGATGTGGCTTGACATTAACACACGCACCCTCTTTATCACAAGCCCATCAAATCTATCTTCACCCACTGCTGACCAAACAACCACTTGTAGACAGATAATGCACGTTACTTTAAGAACATTACTGTTTGGATTACCAGTCTGAGGCGAACGAAGACCTGCTATATCATCTGACTAACTACTAGAGCTGGGAAATGAAAGTGCGAAACCCTGGGACGCCAAGGCCATTGCATTTCCTTGTGGCGCGCTGCTGAACACACAGCTAATCAAAACCTCGTGCTTCTCCTACTACCACCTCAGTACCAGCGAAGACCCTCCTCCTCCTTTACAGGGCAACCAGCACCCTGGACCTGCATAAAAGCGACGGCACCATTTCCTTACTTCACAGATGGGGCGATACCCCGCAGTTCTGCCCAGGGCTTCCCTACCCAACTCCCTCCACAGACAACGGCACCGCTGGAGGGGAGGTGCAGGGACGGAGTAAGCCCCGCAGGAGCCCGCCCGCCGCGGCGGGGCCGTGCCCGAGGAGATGGAGATGGAGATGCCGATGCCGATGCCGGTGCCGGTGCCGCCGCCCCCCGCCCCTCCCGCCAGCCCAGCCCGCCCGCGGCGCCGCTCCCGGGCCAGCGGGGGTCGCGCGCGCCGCCCCCCGCCCGGGCACGCGGCGGAACCAACCGTGGGCTTCCGCCGCTCCAGCCGCGCCTGCGCCCTCCGAGCGCCCCGGTGGGCGGGCGGGCGGGACCGCGCCCCTCAGGGAGGGAGCGGCGCTGGCAGAGCCGCCCTTCGAACCCGCCCGAGCTGAACCGGCTGCCCCTCACGGCCGCGGGGCGTGGGCGTCTGGCCTCCTGTGCGAGAGGCGGGCACACGGCCGGCACGGCAGGGGCCTGTATGCTGAGTGTGTGCAGCGCCGGAGGAGCCGCTCTGGGGGGGGTGGTCTACCCTGCCTGGTGGGAAACCCGATCAGCCGCATTTCCCCAGGGCTGGAGCTCGCTGTGACTTGCTCGTTCCCGGCCACGGACTTGAGTCAGCATGAGCCCTTTTCCGTTCTTCATTTTTGCAGCGTCCCTTTGTAGTCCGTGTGAAAAATTAGTCCTGCAGACAAGGCTTCTGCCTCAAGTCTCCAGGCTGCTCCTAGGAGAATCTGGCACCTGCCCCAGCTAGGCCTCATAGCTTGAAGTTAATAGTATAAAATAACACTAGCTTCCTTAAGAGAGACTTGCTTTACCTTGTATACCACATAACCATGGTTTCACGGGGTAAGTGAAAGGCCCCAGCTCACTGCAAGGAGGAGCACACCCCCCAAGGAGGAGAACAGCCCCCACCTTGCAGATAAGGACCTCTTATCTTCTATCTCGTCTCTCAGAATCATAAAGCCACCCGTGAAGAAAAAAAATGCCTCTAGACTATGAAGATAACATCAGAATCCCAGTACTTTCAACACCTCTGGCAAAACCGTGCTGTTATCTGGCATTGGTGGTTGTAGCAACACCAACTCCCGGGACACCTAAATGAAGAAAGAGTCAGCTGGATGGTGACACCATAGATTTATTGCTGTTTTCCAGAATAGCAGCATGAATGTGGGTTATGCGGTGAGTGATCAAATCATGTTGTTTATAAATGCATGAAAGGGATAAGAGCCATTTGTTAAACACCACCATTTGTTAAACACAACTTCTTCATGCTCATGAATGAAGAACTGCTCTTGTAATTCTGTGCTTTGCATCCTTGCCTCAATCAGCTCAGACCATTTGGAACATTTTTACGACATTCAGGTCGCCTGCTGTGCTGTGCCCCTTGCTCATATAGAATCCTTACCTGTCCACAGAAACCAGTCATCATTTTAAAAAGATAATTCAGACCTGCAAGGGATTACCTTTGGGTAAGAGCCACAGACAGCTTGTAACAGACAAAATTTTCAGTGTTCCCAGCTGGGAATCATGCCTCGAGCACCCATTGCTGATGAACATATATGGTATTTTGGCTACCTAAAGGTACCCCATCTGTCTGAATGGCATAGTTCCCACTGTAAATTGACGAGCTCTTACCCTGGAGCAGTTTTCCTTCACAATGATGGATGAAATAGATGAAGAGTAATGTTGTGAAGACTACCAATGCCGAAAAGTCACCTTTATTACTGATCAGATTCTTCCTAAAACTTAATCATAACATGATTATTCCACAGGGGAAAAAAAAATAAAAAACCTTAACAACAACAACAGCAAGACAAATTAAAAAAAAAATATTACACAGGGCAATTGTTAACATTTCAATCTAAAGTTGCTCTATTTGTAGCAGAAACCGGAGGTTGTCTGGAAGAAGAAAGAAGCATGTTCCAGGTTCAGAGAAGATCAGATCAGAGAAGATCAAATCTTTCAGAACAATCTGTATATGTCAGTAGGAGCAGGTAACACTGAAAATAATGGACTTATTAATTGGACTGTTAATATGTCTATTATAAAGGGGAAAAGAAAAACTGAAGTTGTTCTTTCATAAATATTTTAAAATAACAAAAAACAGCCTCTGACTCTATTCCATGACAAAGTTAATATATATATATATTTATGTCTATATATAAAAGACCTAATAAGCTGTGAAAATTTTTCACTGATTTGAAGAATTCATTTTGATGGGGAAAAAACCAAAACAAAACAATCAAGAAATTTAAAGGAAAGCATGTTCTTGGGAAGTAAAATGGAAGTATAAGAAAAGAATAATAGTATGATATGGATATGAATCCATATCCATATGGATATGGAATCAGATATGGAATGAAAAAGAATCCATCCAGATATGGAATGAAAAAGAATCAGTCAGTAATATTATCTTCCATTTGAATACGAAGCATTTGCATTTCTGCAGTGGTACACAGATAATGGCCAGTCTTTAGACCTGTAGTCCTGCCAGGCAGGTTATATTTTTTTCTATTCAGAAATGCGATGTAAACCTAGGTTATGGAACAAGGGCAGTGGTCTTTTCTTTTAGTCATAGCACAGCATTCCCCTTTGGTTAATGGTTTTTTTGGTTGTTATTTTTTTGAGAAGGCACTTTGCAGGAGGAAACGCAGGCAGTTGTGTGCTGGACTTCCCAACTGAAAAGTCTTGACCTGGAGATATTACCTGACTCTTTTGCCAGAATATAAAATCTAGATAGATTGATAATGAATCTTTGTGATTAACTACATTCTGTGTGAAAAAACATACCTATGGGAGTCCTAGCTTTGGATAATATGGGTTTAAATAAAATCCAATATGGATATATTACATTAGAAGTCTGCAAAATTATTCACCTTCTTCAATGCTGAATATTGCACAATGGCATAGAATTCCTCTTGGATTTTCTGATGTCTGTGTTGTGTTGTTCTTGCTGTTTATAAATTACCATAGGAGCCACCAGCTGTCGTCCTATAAATTTTATTGGCACTCTGTAAATATTAAATCAGCCTGCTAAAATCAAGCCATGTGCAGTAACAGCTGAGGCTCTGTTATGGGGAACACATGCAAGAAAGAGGTGTGCACTGTGACTCCCACGGTTCTTACAGCTTACAAGCCCCTTGCCTTCTTGAGGCTGTTATCCAGGATTCATTTTTAGCCCAACTGTGCCCCTTGACCAACATGCAGAAGGGACGTTTTCTGTGCACAGATACATACTGAGCTGAGAAGTCAGCCTTCTCAGCAGTACTCAGTTTCCTGGGTCCTTCTAAAATTTCTTGCTACAACATTTCTGCAGCAGCACTGCACTGCTCACTGTAAACGTTGGTGACATACATAGGAGACAGCTGTAAAGTCTAAAATGGGAGCAGAATTCTTGGTGTCATGAAGATCTACATCATGAAGAAAAAAGTCTGTGTCAGAGAAACAGCATGCTGAAACAAAACCTGTTGTGGCCCACAAGTCACTATGTGACATTGAGGATGAGGCTGTAGGTGTTAAAGGAAAATATGTCTCAGGCTCCATTTTCTCTTTTACTTAATAGCCAGAAAAATCAAAGACATGGTATGTTTTCTAATCTGCCTGCCTCAATTGTAGACATGGTGAAATCTCCTGATCCTGCAGCCCAGATGGATAAGCGAGCGCTAAGGTAGACAGGCAGTCTAATTTAGGGAGTTAATTTTCATCTTAGGCACCTCAGTGGTGTGAGGAGTTCTGCTCAGATAGTGTCCATCTGCAGATGTCCTAGTATTAGTTCTTCTAATGACTCTCTTCCTCCAAGAGTTGCTGTCTAAACACCAGGCTGGGCAACAGACTGCCTGAATGTTCCACATCTCTGCAGTGAGGTGAGTTTGAAAAAGCTTCAGCAGATACAGCCTTGTTCAGAAGGCAGCTTAGTTACATGCCTGCTCAGTTTGAACAGTCTGACTGTGGGCTGCAGCCACCAGCAGAATGTCAGATTAAATGACTAGTGAAAGCAGTAGTTAAACCAGGAAAAATGAAAATGCCTCAGAAAAACCCTTAGAGAAGCATCAGGCTTGTCCTTTTTTATTTATTATTGTTGTAATTATCATTATTATTTTTATAATTGTTATTATTATTTTTATTTTCATTACCATTATCATTGTTAAATTAGTAGTAGTAGTAGTAGTAGTATTTAGCTTCTGGTTAATTTTTAATTTTCAAGTGAAAATGCAGTTTTCTGATGCCATGGAGCCTGAGGTGCTCTAAACAGGACAATTTTGTTCTCAATAAGGATAGTTAACCTTTTATCAATATTCTTGCATGAGGGCCAGCTACAGAGTCTTTTCATCCCCATTCTTTCTCACTTGAGCAGAAGGATTGTGCACAGCTGTCAGGGAATGATTTCAGGTGAGCTGAAGTTGGTGGTTATGTACCAGATATTTAAGGAGTTAGGTTTAGTACAACAGAAAATACAAAATATTTATAATTCAGTAGCAGTGTTTCCTGTTTCTACTGGTAAAGTGTCTGATGGAGGACCCGAAGTAGCCCCAGTTCCACATCTCTTAGAAATGCACCATCTGGCACAGCAGATACTTCTGAGTGCATTGTGCAGGATCTGCTGCTCCAGATGGATCCCTGCAAATCTATGAGATGGGATTCATTTGAAAATCCTCACAGAGTTGGGTGATGTCATTGCAAAGCCTCTCTCAATGATTTTTGAGTAGTCTTGGGAATCCAGAGCAGTCCCAACTGACTGGAAGTTGGAGAACATTGTCTGGTTTTTAAGAAGGGCAGGACAAAGAACTTATCTTGCAGAAGACAGAAACCACAGGGTCCTATCAGTCTCACTTCAGTGCCTGGCAAAGTTATGGTGATTTTTCTGAGGGGTATTGAAATACACCTGAAGGACAACACAGTCATTCGTCACAGCCAGCATGGCTTCATGAGGAGACAGTCCTGCTTATCAAACCTAATTTCCTTTTATGACAAGGTAACACATACAGGTGACCAAGGAGAGACAGTTGATGTAATCTTTTTGGGCTTCAGCAAAGCTTTTGATGCTGTCTCTCACAGGATCCTTCTGGACAAAATGTCCAGCACACAGCTGGATAAACACATCATGTGATGGGTGAGCGCCTGACTCATGGGCACAAGGGGTTACAGTGAATGGGGTGACATCAGGCTGGGGACCTGCCACTGGTGGGGTTCCACAGGGCTGCATCCTCAGCCCAGTGCTCTTCATCATCTTCATAAATTACTTGGATGTAGGACTGGAAGGGGTACTAAGCAAGTTCCCAGGTGATACAAAACCAAGAGGAGTTGATGCCCTTGAAGGCAGGGAGGGCCTGCAGAGAGGCCTTGACAAATCAGGGGTCTGGGCAATCACCAACCATATGAAGTTCAACAAGAGAAAGCAGTGCCATGGGAAGGGACCTGGGGGTCCTGGTCAATGAAAAGCTGAATGTGAGTCAGCAGTGCCTTGGCAGCCAGGAGGGCCAACCCTGTCCTGGGGGGCACCAGGGACAGCATCACCAGCCAGGCAAGGAAGGGGATTGTTCTGCTCTGCTCTGAGCTGGGACAGCCTCACCTTGAGTGCTGGGGGCTGGTTTGCTCACCTGAATATGAGAAAGATACTAAGTTATTAGAGAGCATCCAAAAGAAGCCAGTGAAAATAGTGAAGGGTCTTGGAGGGAAGGAGCGCTTATGAGAAACAGCTGAGGTACTTGTCTGCTCAGCCTGACTGAGGAAACTGACAGGAGACCTCATTTTGGAAGACAACTTCCTTGTGAAGGAAAGGGGAGGGGTAGACACTCATCTCTTCTCTGTGGTGACCATTGACAGGATCCAAGGGAATGGCCTGAAGCTGTGTGAGGAGAGGTTGAAGTTGGATATTAGGAAAAGTTTCTTCCCCCAGAGGGTGGTTGGGCACTGGGACAGCTCTGCAGGGAAGTGGTCACAGCAGCAGCCTGACAGTTCCAGAAGTGTTTGGACAACACTCTCAGGCACATGGTGTGATTCTTGGGGATATCCTATGCAGGCTCAGGAGTTGGACTCAATGATCCCTGGTGTCCCTTCCAGCTCAGCATGATTATGCAGCTGGCAGAGAGCTTCTGAGTAAGGAGTCTTGTTTTGCTCTTGCAGCAAGGAGCAAATGAGTACATTTAGGAGAAAGCACTGCAAGCAATTTCACCACCTGCTAGTAAAAGCTAGTCAGCTGAGAGCCATGGGGTTAGTTGTGAATGTTTCATAGGCAATGAAAAAAGTACCAAGCACAGCGTGAAGTGCAGCTTCAGAGACTTTTCCCTAGAATATATGGTTGTGCAGAATTGAATAAAAGTTTGATGTAAACCTGGTATTTGATGTATTTACAGGCATTAAAGCGGGTTGCGTTAAATCCACACTTAAAGGAATAGCATGGATTGAAGATTTATTTTGCTAAAGCAGTAGGAAAAAAACAGCACTTCACTTATTTTCTACACAAAGCACATCCATTTGAAAAAGAGACAGTGGGACAAATAAAAGGGCAGAAGTGTAGAAAATGTTTGGAACTGATTAGAATTTTCAGAGAGCTCTGCAACTAAAGTCTTGTTCTGTAAGTAGGTTTGCACAAGGAGTGCTCTAAAATAGATCACGTTAGCAGCACTTATCAGCATAGCTGCGTTGGAAAAGCTTTCATTACAAAACGCATGCAAGCTCTGAGCAGACACAACTACGGTCTGTTGCTATAATGTTACTTCTGAAAGCATCCATATAGTGATATGGATCACACCCCTCACCTTTCTAATCCACAGTGTTCTGCTTGTAGAGGTAATCATTATGCCGAGAGAGCAAAATCTCTTTAGGCCCTGGATAAAATATATTCCTAATTTGGATTTTTTAAACGCTGAGAAATCTGATCCAATTAACACATTGATTGATTTTGCAAAATACTGTGCTAATTACATGCAACCAGTCATTTCTGAGTTAATTAAACATGCATCCAAAAAACCTACAGCACTAATCTAATTAGCAATTACTACAGCTGTCATTACCTCTTTTCACCTACTTTTAAGCTGTGCAAATTCACACTAAGAATCTCATCCTGCAAACTCCTTACATGAACAGCATTCTTTGACTGCTGTAATGCTTCAGCACAGAGAAGAAGCTTTAAAAATTATGCTATCTTGCGGTCCACAACATAGCTTCTATTCAGACATCATCATGATAAACTCATACTATATCCATCATTTTTGTCAAAATTACAAGATTGGAAGATTTTTCTTTTTAATTGATATGATTTTACTGGGAGTGTTTGTAGGTCCACCTTCAAGTGGTTCCTGCAATCCTAAATGCATACTTGCATTTCAGAAAACAAAAAAAAAAAAAAAAAAAAGTGGATGAACGTTCGTATATATTCAGACAACTTTAAAACGTGTCAAAAATTCCAAGTAAAACATCTCAGAACACTTGTTTTTTTCAGATTCAAGAAAATCATCAATAAAGAGAAAAAGTTTGAGAACTTTAATGCTGTGGGTTTCTTCCTTAGGCTTGATTAAAAATGTACACCAATTTTCACACACAATACAGGAATTATAAAACCTTGATATCTAGTTACTTAGAATGGCATCGTATATAGACTATAAATGGCCATATATAGTTTTCACATCTGTCCTTCGTATAAAAGAATAGAGAGACTTGCTTGAGTTTTAGTACACAATTTTTATTATTTAAAAAAAAGGTTTATATGTAATGAAAGGTAACTGTAATACTAATCTTTAGTTCATTCGCTGCAAGTGACCTGCAAAAGCAAACAGCTTCACATCCAGTATCAGAATATAATTCAGATGCCATTAAGTAAATATTCAACATGGGCCTCAGACTCCAAAGCCATACTGCACATGTTTTCTGAAAGAACATTATGATATTTCTAATTCCACTGTGGTTCAAATACAAGGAATCATTTCCACCAGCCCTTGAATTTGACCTTGAATAAACTAAGTCAGTAGTGATTTCCAATACCATAAAAAAGAGCTTGGACAGTTTAACAACTGTGGCCCAGATCTGAGAACAGATTTCCAGAGGACTGGAAACACTGGCATAGAAATATGCTGAACTCTTCTGCTGGAAGCTGATCTCTGTCTGGTGTGCCAGGTCTGCAAGAGAAATCCAGGGAGAAGCAGCTGGAGAGAGCCGGAAAGCCAGCAGTTCAGCTAATAATCACTATTGCTGTGTTGCCTAGCAGTAGACTCCAGTGCTTCCTAGCAGGGTTCTCTCAGCTTCCTGTAAAGTTGTTAAGGTATTGCTATAATGATAAAGCCCTTCTCAGATTTTCTATCCCATGAATGCCTTTTCTGCTTTAGTTTAAGAGTTGAGAACATTATTTAAATTTTATCTTAGATTCAGTGACAATGTAAAAATTCATCAGACTGGGAAATGTACATTGTTTTTCCACAGTGAATTTAAATAATAACAACACTGTATTTATCTGTGATGTTTTCTGTAGGAGTATGGCTTTTTTTTTCTCTTTCTGCAGTTGAACACTTTAAGTCAAAATAAAGGTACAGAGTGAATGCAGGCATGTGGAAAAGAGAGCAAGTGGTTTCTATAGCAAAATACCTCTTGCCATTATTTATTGGTGTAAATTGTGTGATATATTAGTTTTCAATGAGAACTGAACTCCAACTGAGCTCAATAAGCATGATATTAACTAGTCGCAGCTTTCTATGTACATGTCCATTTATGTTTTACACTCTCCAGCCATTATCTTGCTGTAAAAGTAGACCTGTTTTTGTAGGGAACAGGCTAAAATCTCATCTTTGTTGCCAATAGAGCTATATTGTCACTCCTCACAAGCAAAGGCAAAGAAAACAAGTCAACATTCAGGTTTTGCACAGATAAATTGTGTTAATTCAGTCTTTGTTGACTAGCATGCAAGAAACAATGATGGGAACGGTGGAAAATTTTTAAAGTTTTCCCTTGTTAAAGACCTTTACACATAAGTCCAGTAATTTCACCTCATTTTCCTTAACAGCTGCAAGGAAACATTTGTTACACTTTAGGTGAAGTTATTGTTGAAACAGAAATCATGTAGAAAGTCTACATTTTTAATGTTTTTTTGTACTAGAGTGATGACAACTTGTTTTTCATTGGCAAATTCTTATGATCAGGTTAAGAGGTCCTTTGCGCAAGTTAATTGTGCTCATGTACATTTTCATAAAAGTCTGACAGTAGAGATCCAATCACAGGGTCTTTAATCTTCCGACTTTCACATTTACACTCTTCTACAATCATGATTTCTTTGACCACTGGAACAGAATCAGTGCAGTTGAGATCCAGGCGCTTCATGGAGAACTTGCTGGGCAAGCAACGAGAACAGAAGGTATAAAGATGATCTTCTGAACCAGGAACATGAAAAGAACTGCATTTTCCAAAACACAGATTATTCTGCACTGTCACCTTCTCACAGTTGTTATGAGTAACACCCTGAAACAGAAAGCAGTTTAATGTTTCTGATGCAGAAATGACCCCATGGACTCTGCTAGAAGGCATGAGCAAAAAAAAAAAAAAAAAAAAAAGGAAAAAAAAAGCTACTGCACTTTTTCCTTCTCAGAACAAGTACAGGTTTCTTGGCAACATCTGTATGTATGTATGTCTGTGTGAAATAAATTTAGTTTTGGATGTGAAAAGACGTGGTCCTTGACAGATCGTGGTTACAGAAACACTGAGAATTGATGGTGATTTACAAGGAATACAGCACTTTTACCTATACTGTTTGCTTGTCTTAATGTTTCAATGTGACAAAATGGCTTCATCTAAGCATGGGACAATTTACCAGTTCTCTGAAATTCTTAGCGTAGAGTTAGACATAAGCATCACTTTTCTAATTAATACAGAAAAAAACAATCCTTGCTTAGGTGTAAGAGAACAACCAGCTTTTCCTGTAAATACTTGTTCTGAGTCTCTATATGCACGTGTGCACACACACACACACACACACACACACACACACACACACGTATCTATACATATATATATTAGAGAGAGATCATAATTCAGATGTACAAACAGTTGAGATATAATTTATTGAATGGATAATTACTCATCATCAATTTCCTTCCTGCTTAGACCATGTCGAATATCTGTGCATAAAACCAATAAATAACTCTATAAAAATTGAGTCTGCAGCTTTCCAGTGCTGCAATTCAGCAGTTTGCCTCATCAGACTAAACTTTTTCATCAGAGTCTTTCAGCCACTTTTGGTCAAGTGTTCTGAAGGCCTTTGACTAAGCCACTTAAATAACCCATGTCCCTTTAGTTGCTGATTACATGAGATGGGGGAAAGGCATGTTTGTTGATCTTGGATACTTGTATCTTACCTGAGCAAAAGGCAGGGTTCTGCAGTTTTCTTGGTGCATTTCATTGGTCTTGATTGGCAGGACAACCTCTTCAGATGCTGAGTTTTTCTTTAACATGAAATGGTCCCAAAATTTCTTGGCATCTTTTCTGTAGGGAACTTCAGATTCTCTCTTGCTGGAATAATGGGATGGAGAGAGGTTTTCCACAGGAGAGGTCTCTCTGGATGCAACCCAGGTTCTTGGGTTTTGATCTGCATGGAGTCCTGCACTGGGAAGTATGAATCTGGACATTTTTTTCTCCTCTTTCTTCTCACTTCCAGATGCTGTCTGTGGAATTGATACAAAAAAGCTTGGTACTTTCAGGGTCTCTTCAACTCCTTCTGGGTTCTCACTTATCCGCTCAGGAGAACTTTGGCTTTCAAACAGATTTTTGTTCAGGTAGAGAAAGTGCTGAAATGGCCCTCTGCTTTTCCTTTGCTGTGAATTTCTCTGTAGCTCTGTGGCTCCAAGACATGAGAGCACTAACATCTGAAGCAGAAGCAGTGACATGATCCTGGAAAGGGCAACCCTCTAGACCTGCTGCTTTTGCAGTGAATGTAGTATGCTAGCTTTATACAAGAGATTATGGCAGAGGAGAGGAGGGCTCAGGGGTGACCCTGGTGGGGCTAATTGCATTCATTTACTGTAGATTACAATTATGATAGGGAAGTTTGTGTTAATGAAACTCTGCTTTCAATCTGAGTTATGTGTATTAGAAGCTCCTATCTGAAATCTAGTAACCCAGGATGTTGTGGAGTACAGGAGTCAACAGGGGGAAATGTTTGGATAAGGTGTCTAGTTTAGGCTGAGGAATTAAGTAAACATTTGAGGTTGTGTATTAGAATGCTCAGTGTGGTCTCCATTGTTTATTTTGACTTTCTATTCCATACAGCCAGAGACTGTCAAAACAGGGAGTGTTATTTCATTACAATAGGAAAAGGCAAGCTGATTAAAGTTTGCTGAAACAGTAAGCTCAATCTGGAGACTGTGTTTTCAAAAGTTAAGTCTAACTTTGGACTTTCAGGTTTAGGATATGACCCAAGGTCTGCACAACTAACAGACTGCTGCTTAGACAGTCAGAGGAATCTGTCAGGAAGCACTAGTCCTCACTTCATCTTCCTCACAGCAGGTTTGCAGCTGCTGGAGTACAGACATGCCACTAGCACAGAGCAGAAGGTCTCAAGGTGAAGAAACTCTGCTTCCTGGGTTTTCAAAGGTTCTCTTACATCCTGTTCAGGCACCAAAGCCACTCCAGACATCCTGTCAAGTGATAATGATAAATGAATATTTAAATAAAATGCATAAAAAATAGATATTTATGATTCTAGCTATCAAAGTCTCAAAAGAAATACCTAAAGACTACTAGACTTTAAAACAGAGCCATCTTTTGCATAATTACCATGTTATGCAACATGTAAGAAAAAATAATGTGCTAGAACAGCATATAGAGAAAAGCTTTGGGAGAAGGAAAACTTATTTTCAATGAACAGTGCAAACAGTGATCCCAATATTAAAATACAAAAAAGAAATTCGGCTTCAGATAATTTGCCATTTAGGTGTGCTAATCTTCACACACTCCTGTTTCTATGAAACTCCATCAGTAGACTCTAAAGTTTGTATTATTCTTGAAAAATTGTGTGTACTAGATGTATGATGTTACTTTACTTTAATTTCCAGGGAATTAATTTCTTGCCTAGAACTGCACTTCGATTCCATGCATCATATTTGTGTTCACCAACAATTTGAACTGAAGCAGTTGACTTTTGTAGCTAAAATACCTTTTATCTGATGTGTACTGCTAACAGTCACACAAAACTATTCAGTAATGCCTTTCAAACATGAAAATTTTGAAGCAAGATACATATTTGCAGGTCATCTAAGGACATCTCTGATGATGCACAGATAAAAATTAAGTAAATTGTAGAACTGGAATGATTTGGCTACCCAGACTACCTAAACTAAACTGGCCTGGGTGCAGTGTAACTGTTAACAAAGAATGTATAAAAATCTTAGTATTGACATATATGCAGAGATGTTTTGCTACTAATGTTACATTATAGTGCAATGGCAATGAAAAAAGCCTCTTCAAGATCAGAATCCACTCCTGGTACATACCATTCTGTCCTGTAACGTACAGCAAGAAGAGAAGCCTTTGGGACCTTCAGATGTAAATTTACAGAAGGCTAGGGAAGAAGACCGAAGCAAAGTGGTGTCAGCAAGTCACTCTGCAAGCTGCTCTGCAACCCAAAGGCTGATAAAAGAGCTCTCTTCACTACTAGGTCAAGCCAGTTCTAGTTCCTGGGATCGGGATGGTGTTACCTAAGATCTGATGAGACCAAAAAGCAGCATGCCAGCTCTGGTTCTGCTACGAAAGTCTAACACTGTTCCTTCATGCCTATAATAATATCTATGGCTGCTTTCCGCAAAGCAAAAGTGGTAAGATATGGTACCTCTGGGCATGGTTTTCAATATCTAAATACTACCATAATCTGTTTTGAAGTCAGCTGCCTATATAACTGTGTAGAGGTAGCAGGTCTCTCCTTAGCCTCTCTGCTTAGGCTCTCAGGAAGGCATCCCAGCTCAGACAGCAAGCTCAGATAGTCGTTCTGAAGTTAAAAATAGCAAGCATTTGCAAGTCTCTTTGTGGTGACATTGACTGCATCGACCAATAATTGACTACTGCCATTGGACTGGGTACATAGTCATTATGTTCCAAATAGACCTAATCTCAGCTTTCTACAAAAAAAAATGCTGTTTCTTTTCTAAAAACTTGTTTTCCTGCCTGATTACCCTTTCATATAAGCATAACATGTTTTCACTGTTTTCTAGTTATTAAATCTTACAGCTATATGCAGCAGTGTCTTTCAAGCAGGCTTTAGTTTACCTTCATAGTAGCAATTTATTCAGGACATTCTGTTTTCACTAGAAATAGTCACTGTGAATGTTTGCCCATCCTTTTAAAATTGCCAGGTCTATAGATAATGAGTGCTATGCAAATGCAAAATGGTATTATTCGTTTGTTTCAAAGCTGGAGTTTATTCAGTCATTAATGGACATTATCTGCGCTGCTAGTTGATGCCTAAAAATAATTTTTGGGCAGTGCTTGAATTACTTGCCTTCTGTTGAGCTAAATAGTCTCATCATACCATGATTGATGATAAAATCATTAAAATGGATTTTATGTATACAGTCCAATTCAATATCTTGTAATTTTCAAAACACATCTGATGTAGACAAACTTGTATCCAGATATATCTTTCACAGACCCCATATGAAGACCTCAGAACTAATGAATTATCACTATGCAGTTTATTCTCCAATAATTGTGCTTATCAAAGAAGGCCATCTGTGGTCTTTGTTTTTCTGAGTTTCAGGGAAGCAGATCACATACAGGCTGCATGGGAAATTTTTAATTATGAAAGCAAGAGTCCCTTAACAAGGTATGAGATGAAAGAACAGGCAATAGGTTTGTTTAGTTTTGTACTTCCAGCCTTAGTTACTCTACATCATGAACTCCTCTATGTTTCAAGTCCTCTGTTGCACTGTTTCTTTCTCCACTCATTTATGTTTTCCTGTTAACATTTCTCTGTTTCTTTTCTGTGTTCTGGCAAGAGAACTAAGAACAGCATTAAGTTTTCGTATGCCAGCTAAAATGAAGGTGCTCACACTTTAGAACATTTTTTTATGGCTTCAGTGGGGCTAGTCCTTTCACATGTATTGGACCATGTTCTCCTGGCTGTAGGTACATACAGAGGACACAATGGGTGGTTCTGTCTCTGAATGGTACTGGCACATATGTACTGCCAAACTGACAGTATATCCAATTCCAGACCCAGCCTGATGAGTTTTCCTGGGTCTGTAATTGATTGCAGCAGATTGCTAAGGCATGGGACATTGAGAAGACACTGGGAAAAACCTGTGGGACAGAGCAAAAGGAGTTTGGGCAAAGGCACAAATTAGTGTCAGGAAGATGCATCTTCCTAGATTGTTGTGAATAATTTGAGAGAGACAGGTTATTCACTGAAGAATTTGACACCACCACCAAAATTTTTGTAATATAGTCCAAGGAAGATGCCCACAAGATTTTTTTTAGTTAATACAAAAATAGATACAAACTTATCTTAAAATTTCTTCTATATGCATAAAAGGATATCCTTTTACTCACTCTGATTATATGCAATTCTTCAGATACCAGATTCTTAATCACAGAATCACCCTTTCAGTCATTAGGGTTGAAAGGAACGTCTAAAGATCATCCAGCCCAAGCCTCCTGCCAAAGCAGAGTCACCTAGAGCAGGTGACAAAAGAATGCATCCAGGTGGATTTGGAGTGTCACCAGAGAGGGAGACTCTGCAGCCTCCCCAGGCAGCTGTTCCAGTGCTCTGCCACCCTCAGTGCAAAGTTCTGCCTCATGTTGAGGTAGAATGTCTTGTGCTTTAGTTTATGGTCAGTGTACTTAAACCAGTTGCTGGGCACCACTGAAAAGAGTCTGGCACCATCCTCCTCACACCCACCTTGGTCTATTTCTACGTATTGGTGAGATCTCCTCTCAGTCTTCTCCAGACAAAACAGTCAGAGCTCCCAGAGTCTCTCCTCATGAGAGAGAAGCTCCAGACCCCTGATCATCCTTGTGGCTCTCCACTGGACCCTCTCCAGTAGCTCCTTGTCTCCCTTGTGCTGAGGAGCCCAGAACTGGACACAGCACTCCAGGACTGGCCTCACCAGGGCTGAGTAGAGGGGGAGGATCACCTCCCTGACCTGCTGGCCACACTCTTGCCAGTGCACCCCAGGATGACATTGGCCCTCCTGGCCACTGGTGGCTCATGGACAGCTTGTGATGCACCAGGAGTCCCAGGTCCTTTTCCACAGAGCTGCTCTGTAGGAAGTCAACCCCAGCCTGTGCTGGCACTTGGGGCTGTTCCTCCCCAGGTGCAGGACCTGGCACTTGCCCTTGTTGAGGCTCACCAGGTTTCTCTCTGCCCAACCCTCCAGCTGATCAAGGTCCCATTGAATGGCAGCAGAGCTTTCAGGTGGATCAGCCACTGTCCCCAGTTTGGAGTCACCAGCAAACCTGCTGAGGGTGCATTTGATCCCATCCTCCAGGTCATTGACAAGTAAGTTGAATAAGTTTGGTCCCAATATTGATCCCTTGGGAATATCCCTATCTGCAGGCCTCTTGCTGGACTGTGCTGCACTGATCATGACCCTCTGAGCTCTGCCTTTAACCAGTTCCTGATCCACCTCACTGTCCATTCCTCTAACCCTCAATTTCCTAAGCTTACCTATGAGGATTTTATGGAAGACAGTGTCAAAAGCCTTGCTGAAGCTCAGGTAGAAAACATCCACTGCTCTCCCCTCATCAGCCATCCTGCCATGCCATCACAGAAGGCCATCACATTGCTCAAACATGATTTGCCTTTGGTGAGTCCATCTTGACTACTCCTGATGACCTTCTCTTCTTTTATGTGCTTGGTCACGGCTTCCAGAGTGATCTGTGCCAACACCTTTCCAGGGATGGAGGTGGGGCTGACTGGCCAGTAGCTTCTCAGGTCCTCTTTGTTGCCCTTTCTGAAGATGGAAGTGACACTGCCTTTTCTCCAATCATCAGGCATCACTCCTCCATTACTTTTCAAAGAAGATGCAGAGTGGGCTTAGCAACAACATCTGCCAGTTCCCTCAGCACCTGTGTGTGCAACCCATCAGGCCCATGGACTTGTGGTTTTGTCTGCCTAGCCGATCTCTAAACAAACTTTCAGTGGCCAAGGGCAAGTCTTCTTTTCTCCAGCCTTCCTCTCTTGCCTCCAGGGTCTGGGACTCCTGAAGGATGGCCTCAGCAGTGAAGTCTGAGGCAAAAAAGGAATTCAATTACTCTGCCTTCTCTATATCTTCTATCACCAGGATGCCCACAATATTCCTATAGGTCTCCCATACAGCCTCTCCCTTTTTCCATGTTCCATAAATTTCTTGTTTGAGATTTGCTAGAAGCTCTCTGCTCATCCCTGTATGTCACTTGCCACCATTGTTTGATTTCTTGCTCATGGGGATACATTTGTCTTGATCTGGGAGGAATGCTGAATACTGACCAGCTCTCCTAGACTCTCTTGTACCTCTAAATCATGGGATTCCTCCTACTAGATCCTGTTGTTTGGGACTACTTCTGATTTAAAACAAGACATTACCTCAATGCAAAAAAAAAAAAAAGCCTTGGAAACAAGAGCTACTTTGTTCGTATCATTTAAGTGTACTGATACTGAGAAAAGTATTTAAGTAACACAGAGTTGTCCATACTACAGTCAGCGTAGCTTCTTAAAGGGTAACAAGGGAGGAGAACTTCCTCTGAAGAAGACTGAGGTTTCTGAGGGACAAGGACTTTTTCACATCCTTATTTAAATCAAGAATCATATTAAAATAATTTTTATAGACTGGCAGTCTTGCTTGAATTCATTCTTCTTCTTGTATATCTGCTTGCAGACCTACCTTTTCTTAGATATATTTCTCAAAATAAACAGCATTTTTCTTTTCTGTGGGGTTAACTTATGGTACAAATGTCCTTATAGCATTCACTCAATAATAGGCCCAAACAGAAGAAAAAACTGATCAGAAGCTGATCAGAGTAAACTGTAGGTATATTATGCTTAACTATAAGGGCATTTATGTTATAGATTTATATTTTTATATATAAAATATAATATATATCATATATAAAATATAATTTATTTATGCCTATATATTATATATATAAAATATAAATAAATACTAAAAATAAATTATAAAATATTATATAATGTATAAATATCTATAATTATGTATTTTTATTATTTCTATTCATAACTAAAGTGATTATCTCTAGAAAATAAGTTTTTGTGCAATTTTGAAATTAAGAAATTCATATTCAATAAAGTATATTGTTGAGTTTTTATTAACACACATTACAGAGTTAAACATGACAATATATATAGTGTTTTGAACAGAAGAATTACCATAGCACCAATCTTGTGAAGTAAATAATGCAGAATCACCAGCAGTCACTGAATCTTATGCATAATTCTCTCAAAGTTATTTTGATAATTTGAATGAAAAAAGGCTTGAAGACATTAAATAAAGTATCCATATGTAGGAAGAAGATCTGGAAAACTTTTCTGATATTTTTCATACTAAATACTTCATATATATAAAGTTAGTAAAAACTCAAGTGTTTTAGAATACTTTGGTTCAGAACAAGTGCTCCTGTGACCTGTTGCCTATCCATTTTTTCCACAATCATTGGCTTTGAGTTAACTACCTCCCTGTCAAATTTGTTTGAAATATTGACATATTTAAAAGATATTTGACAGGGAGTGAAAGTGGTTAAAAGTGACAAGCACACACAGTGCTCACACAGCCCATCCCTGTGTAGAAATCTAATGTAACTGCTAGATTCTTTTCACTTAGCATCTTGGTTCTGTTGCTCTTGGGTATGTATTTATGGATAGCTCTGGTGAAATAAATCCTTTGTTTATCCAGAAAGTGTGGCATCCATATGTGAACACCAGAATTTACATGCTCCTTTTTCTTATTTTCAGCCTTTTGAAATACTCCTCATATCACTCCTCATAGTGTTGATCCCCTAAATACTGATTTTTCCTGGAGTTTACTCAGCATCTAATTAAAAAATGCTGAAGATTAGAAAATCCCCAAAGCTCCTCAGAACTGTAGGCCCATCCATTTCTGAACTTCTTAGAAGCCATAATTTCCTGTGTCAACAGAAAAAAAATATTTGTGCTTTCTCTGATTTGAGTATGTTTTGTTCTTTGAACTCTAGTATCTAACAATGAAAATAAAAGATGTAAAGATCTGTGAAGAAATACCTATTTAAGGACAGGAAAAATAAAATTTATTAGTTAAATATTTGGAACACTTAATTGTATTGGAAAAAAAATCAGCAGCCTTTCAGGGCAGAAATATACTTGGTCTGCAATATAAGAATTTTAGTTTCATTAGTGTATTGCTTTAGATAAAACTAAGACAGTAAACTCATGCAGTTCGCACAACTAAAAATCTGTTGTGTAGTAAAATCTTCATGTGCAGAAATCACTATAAAGTAGTTCAAATGAAGTACAGAAAAGGGAAAATTTCCCATATTCTCACAAAAGCAAACCTGAGGTCACTGTTGTGTCAGATGGCATGAGTCGTTTATTAGTTACTGATCAAGTAACAAGCACCTTTGTCAAAATCCCCACTCTGTTGATATCATTAATTTATTAAATAATTGGGAGAGGTATTTGAATAATCTCAATAGGTTTTATCAAATTAGCACCAATAAATTCTACATCTTTTATTAAAAAAAGGCCCTAAAGAAATAAAAGTTTATGTCTCAGTCAATTTTCCCTGGAATTCCAGAATGCACCACTAAAAGATACTGAGTGCTTTTTTAGATGCTTTGTTTTTTTCTGTAATGAAAAATTTCAGGAATAAAATCAGGTCTAAACCCAGATATTCAGGAGTACTTGGCTTGGAGACAAGTAGCATATCTATGTTGACCTAGAAAACTCCTTAAACAAAAGAGTTTCTGTCTAGCAAAAGTGTCTAAAAACTTCTCATAATTATTACCTAAAAAAAAATTTAAAAGAGAGAAATCCTGGAAATATTTTTGTCTACATCTGTTAATAGCAAGAGAAAAGGCGAGGAGGTTCTGTTCCCAGCATGTTTTTTTCTCTGATTCTGCAATGCACCTGTATTTATTGGCAGCAGTCCTTTCAGGGAGGCTCTTTCCTATATACAAAGACTGTTCAGCTGCTCACGGTGTTGATATAACTTGTCACAGGCAAGGAGGAAGGATGAGTAACCCATGCATGACAAAGGCAAAGAGGAGGAAGATATAACCCCTGAAACAGTGTCCTTTAGCTCAGAGAGCAGAGGTGATTCTACTCTGTCTGTCCCTTGCAGGACTGAGAAATTGCTATGAGTAACCTGAGAAAGAGGTTTTGCAGCTCTGTTGCAAAACTGATCCAGAGGCTGGCTGAACAGATGAGCAAGGGGAGATCAACTGCCAGCAGCAGGCAGGCAGATGGGAAGGATGAGGGTTCAGAGGTGCAGGGCAAATTCACCCTACTCACTTCCTAACCAACTGCCACACACTGGCTCCTATTGAGAGGAGCTTTAATTTTTTTTTTTTAGGAAGCCTATGCTTGGATCCTCATTTCATTTTTGTTTGGTTTTTTTGTTGTTTCTGTTTGTTTGTTTGTTTTTGTTTGTTTGTTTTTGTTGTTTTGTTTTGTTTTGTTTGGGGTTTTTTTATCTGTTTGGATGGCTTTTTGGGGTTTTTGGTTGGTTGGTTGGTGGTTGGTTGGTTGGTTGGTTGGTTGGTTGGTTGGTTGGTTGGTTGGTTTGGGGGGGTTTTTTTTGTAATTTTAAGGCTGGCAGTAAAAATTTCCAAAAGCAAGCTTTTGTCAGGTCAAATATAAATCTACTATATTGTTACAAAATGGTTATAGTGCAACTGTATTTTTCTAAAATAATAAGTTCTGGCCAGCTGTTTTTTTCCTATTAATTGCTGAGTGTTAAGCCATTCTTAGAAATAAATCTGGATTTTTAAAAATTATTTTTAAAAGCCTCAAAATCCCTAATAAGGACTTAGATTAATACTTTTCAAAAGCCATAGCTGCTTTACTACAAAATATGTCTCATGATTACATTGGTTTATACACACATATAAATCCTATTGATATTCATGTATCAGTGAATATCCCCAGATAATATCCTAGGATTAAGTTTATATTTTTTTAATAAATCATCATTTGCTGTAAGATTTGATTTAGAGATGTCCCATTATTTAATTACATTAAAAATTACAACACCATCCTGCAGTACCAGGAAAAAAAAAAAAAAGAAAATTTTTGCATAGGAATGTGAAACAGATGCAACTCTGTATGGGCAGATCCATTAGGTTCTGAAGCTGGCTTTGGGAGGTAGAAGAAATACAAGGCTTTGTTCCTGTTAGTACTCTGTCACCAGGCAATGTCCAGCCATTGGTACTTTTGTAAGATGTACTTGGGTATCCACCAAACAAACAGTACAGTACTTAAATGGCATCACTCACATCATCACCCAAAAGATCTGGTTTTAGGCAACTGTCTACCTTTATTTCCAGGCCCAGCAGCATTCCTCTTTGTGTGACTGCAGAGAAAAACTGCAGTTCACAACTCTTCCTTTAAGAGCCAAGTGAATCAATTGATTTAAAGAGATTTCTTTAAATCTTTCTTTAAAGAGAAAGTACATTTGCACAGAAGTGCGATGAAAGCCTTGAGACGCAGCTCTTTGGTATAAAAATACTCATAAGTGAGTGACAGATCAAAGTCTTTGGGGAGATTTCAAAACCTTAACCTGGGCTTAGTTTTTGCATCTGATCTCTATACCTTTGTTAGTTGCCAGTGCATCTGCACCTCTGGCAGCATATAAAATAAGCCTTGCTGATGATTAGAATGGTTTTCTAACACAGCTAACATACTGAAATAGCATGAATGTCCATATTCTTTCAGAGACATCCTCCATCCATTACAACTTTCTTGAACATATATAGCTGTTTGGTTTGACCTTCTTGCAGTCAGTTGCTTGCCATTTTCCTCGCTTCTGCACAAATACACAATTTCTTCCTCTCACTGAAAAGTGGTAGGAGCCTCTTCTCCAGTTTATGTAGGTTACAGGCTCTCCTCCATTCCACTCCCAGTGTCCAGGATTGACTTGGTCATTCAAACCTGTGTGAAATGAGTAAGATCAAATCAGTGGTGTTTATTGTCACTGGAGCCAGATGCCAAGAGAGTTATGCTGTTCTGTAAGTTGTTCTTCATTAAAAAATGCATACAGTTGCATGCTGAGAGAAAAGAAAACATCTGATAGAAAACAAGCAAAACACAATTTAGGATTTAATTAGTTCACTTGAATCACAGTTAGTGCCATATGAATAAAGGAAAATACACGTCTCTGCAATAGCGTATATCTAAAATGTTTTTTTCTCCTTTCATCTATTGCGTGTCTGTGACCTCATAGGCTTCTCTTTCGATATTTGAAATAGCAAGGAGTCTGGGCAGCATCAGATGCCTTCAGATTTCTTCTGAATATAAAATACTGCAGATCTTTATGGACGTGATTTACACTGTTTAAATTAACAGTTGTAAAACTAGTTTGTGTTAATTAGTACAATAGAAAATATATCTTTTCCCCTGGCCTCTGAGTTACTAAGACCAATAGGCATGGCATAATTTCAGACATGACTTGTCTTCTTATGAGAGACCATAATTGGCATGACAATCTTTATCTACAATCTTTATCTATCTTTTCTACTCTTTATCTTTGTCAAATAAGTTTATTTATTTCAAGTTAGCAGAATTATGATACCATTAAACATGATCCAAAAATAACTATTTTTCTAAGTTAATTTAGTATACCTAGTAGGTCCATCTCAGCAAATTACTAAGAGCTGATTATCACAGTTCAGAATCAGAGAGAAAGAACAGCACTGAGGACAGTGTAGCAGAAACAAGGTTAGAAAAAAGCAGTAGCACTTGTATATGAGCTAAGGCAGTAATTCACAGAAAGGAGGTACAAAGACCCATCCAAATTCTTTCTATTTATCATTAAATATTAAGTGCCTAATAAGAAGTAGCTAAATCTGAAATGATATGATGAAATATTCTTCAGCTTATCATCTAATTAATTCATAAGATTTCTAACACAAGACAACACCATTAAATTAGGAGTAAAACAAATAATTGTCTAAGTTAAAACAAAATAAAAGAAAAAGCTAAATTAGGGATAAATAAAGTAACAGTTGAAAGAAAGATAAGATAAACAAAATTGTAGGAGCTGGAACTATTTTCTTCAGCTTGTGTCAAAATAGGAAAGGTTTCAAGGCAAAAACAGTCCAGCAATAGACATCATGATAAACACATCTTTTTGATAAAGACTTATAAAAGTAGCCAGGTAAATTATGGGTTTTTGGTTTATGCCTTGCACTGAAATAATAAAGCAGCAGAAATATGAGAACAATACAGTGTTTGAAAACTAGGCTTGAACTGCTACAGCAGTTTCTTCTTTTCAACATGCACAGGAACTGCAATCTGCAGGGGGAACTTGCAGCCAATATACTTGCCTATCCAAAAGGGCATCTTCCCACTGAAGTCCCACAGCCACTGCATGTGTTGTTCATTAGCTACACTTGTTAGACTCCCCAGGTACCTAAGCTCAACGAGAGAGGGCAGAGTAATTAGCATTCCACAGAGTGACAGACAGCTCCCATCAACTTATCAACAATGGGTGTTGATTGTACTATAAAGCATACAAATAATGAGTCACAGGAACACCACAACTTACTGGCATGAAGGAATAATTACATGAAGATGAAGTCTTAAAATTGTGGATTACCTGGGAGGAACCAAAGTCCTAATCTGGTTTCTCTAACAGAAAAATTAAATCAGTTTGGCAACTGAAGGAAATGTATACCGGAAATATGTGCCTCATACTCACAAACTGTGTTTTAAATTATTGGCACAATTATTGATACCTTATTTTCCATAAAATTATAAACTTCCTACACTGAAATCCAAGCCACTGAATGATACAACTTCTTCTATCTGGTAGTAGAGCAGGAGATATCTTTTTAAAATCATATTTTGACAATAATGAAGCTTTGAATAACACATTTACGTGGTAATGTGGTTCTGAGAAGTAATGATAGAATCCCAAAATCATAGAATGTCCTGAGTAGGGAAAGACTGAAAAGACCATCAAAATCTAGCTATTGGCCCTGCACATGACAGCCCCAAGAACCACAAAATGTGCCTGAGAGCATTGTCCTAACACTTCTTGAACGCTGTCAGGTTGGTGCTGTGACCACTTCCTTGGGGAGACTGTTCCAATGCCTGACCACCCTCTGAGTGAATACCCTTCTCACTATATCTAATCTAAATCTCCCCTGTCAAAATTACACACACCTCCTCTAAAATCAACATTCGGGTTATTGCATCATCCCCCCCCCTTCCATTTCCTTCCTCTGCCTCTATCCGCACCCTTTATTTTTTGCATTTTCATCCTTTTCAAACAGAACATCTTCAACAAGCTGAAATATTCTGTTTCTCCATCCTCCTGTGAACCTACACTCAGTAAATGCAGGTATCCCATGGGTTCCCCCAGTTGTTCATCACAAGAAATTTGGTATCTGGAAAGCAGCACATTCTTCAGAGGATTATCTGCAGTGGCTATGCATTTAGTTCAAATTGGAGAGAAATTTTGGTTTGTATTAAGCAGACTAATTTCTGAATTAAGTCAATGCATAAGCTCTGTTCTGCATTTGTACTTATAGTTTGCCAGCTCCAAAGGAGGATTTGCAAACTTTAGCCACTGAGTGGCCTTGCCACTGAGAAGTCTTCCAACCAGTACCAAACACACAAGCACCAGCAGGCTATTCTTAAGCCATTTAGAGATCAGGCTAAATCTTTGGTCAGTAAGAGACAAATGTCATTCTTCTCATTTGCTGGGAACTGTCAGCCATCAGTGGCTCCACTTTCTTATTTATCCATCTTTGTGTATGCCTTGGTATATCACCTTTTTACATGTCACACCTGGTGTTGCCATCCCTCTGATGCTGAACATCTGGTGCTGATGTTTATTTTGTCCCATATTTCTGACTGCTGCTCAGTCTAAAAGTGATGCCAACCCCTTCAGCCTCCCAGAATATCCTGGGTGACAGTCGATAGGGCCAGAGCAAACAATGCTGTTCATAAAAACATTTTAAGAGAGGGAAAAAAACTTTTCTAACATCAGAATAAGTAAATGGTATTGTAAGGATTTTACTAATTTCATTACTTTTGCCAGATAACAGAGACAGAAGATCACTATTGCTCCAGATGAAGTGATAACTCTCTTCTTTAGGAGCTGGGGAAGCAACCAGGCCTGAAGAATGGCATGGCAGACTTGAGCTCACTATGGAGACCATGAGCAGATGTTAGAGTGAAAGCCCACCATTAAGCATGCTGCCTAGTTAAAGATCCATGCCTGGAGCTCCATTCCCGTTATTGCCCTGTATGCCTTCTAAGAGTACTGATCCCATGGATTTCATATGATGCCACACAAAGGGAGCAGGAAAAATTTACATGAGAAGAATTCAAAGTAGTAGTCCACAATATTCTGCACAGTGCATACCACAGAAAATCTGGACCATTCCTTAATCTGGGCTCACAGGGCCAGGATATGAAATAAATTCATTGTGTTTCTGAGGGGGGATGCTCCTGCTGCAAAGTCCTCCTCCATTATCCCTGCAGGCCAACCAAAGCAGGAGGGGATGGAGCTGCCCTCTGCTCCATGCTGCACAGTAGATCTGCCAAGGCCAGCAGGTCAGCTGGGTGTTAGCCCTTGCCTGTGCAATCACAGCTGCCCTGGGGCAGGCACTGTGCAGTAACAACAGGCCCATCAGGAGCACTCTGAGTTCCTGGGCCACCAGAGAACAGCCTGTAAAGGTTCACACTGACACCTGTGTACACTCTCCTCAACTAAAGGTGTGGCAGAACAGCCTCAGAACTGTCTGGTAGCTGTCAGGATTGTGCACCCTCTGTGGTAGAGGCCCCCAAAACTGCACCCAGTGAAGGTGTCAGCCGAGCTTAGCTCTGCCTCTCATCAGGGTGAGATGTGCCTGTTGCACCCTTGGGACAGGCTTCCATTCTTCTGGGCCAGTCTGCCAGGCAGAGAATCTCTGGTGAGCTAGGAACAAAGCTGTTACACTGACAAACACTGTCAGGAATTTTCATACTCCATCTTCTTCTACAGACAGTCCAGGAAAGCAGGCATAGCTAATTCAGGTTGTCCTCTCAGGCTAACTGCTTCAGCAGCAGGATTCCATTCTGCCTCCCAGGGGCTTGCACTGACCAAATGGACCTGAGAAGAGGTTTGCACAGCAGTTTCTGTGGTATCACTACTAGGTGAACAAGAACAAAAATAGAGCATTTTATCTGGGTTCTGCTTAAGGACACTCAAAACCCAGGAACTAAGTAATTTACTTTAGGTGAGCATAAAGCACTATGCACCAAAGAGCATCAATATGTGTCAGTAACTGCTCTATCATTTATGACATACAGGCGTAGTCTGAGCAATAACAGTTTCAGACTTCACATACCAGGGAGAGTCTTCATCACTGTGAAAGGAAAGCACTACAATAATTATAATTTAACATAATCTTTTCTCTATAGGAGTGCTTTCTAAGTACAGTTTCACAAACACAGTACTGAAGAGAGAACAACTGTTCTAATTGTTATACCTGTTTAGGGGGGTTGTGTATTTTAGGGAAATCCAAACCATCCTGAAAGAACATAGCACCTCCATAATGTTACTCACTGAACCTTGAGGCATAGGATCAGACACCGGAAATTACAAGATAATGTTATTTATGGAGTGTGCATCTAACACTTCCTAATGTAAATTAGTCAAGATAAGGAGTTATTGTGCCTTATTAGGGAAAGAACCCAAACAAAACAAAAAACAAACACCAACCAAAAGAAGCCACAACAAACCCACACACATAACTTTTTTCTGTGCTAAACCATCTATTTAAAATTGTTCCTGCATGCTTTATAATTTTTGTTATTGAGTCAAAAGCATCCTTTATCTTAGAGCAGTTGCACACATTATGGAAACATTTTGGGTAGCTATTGACCTTGAAATATTATATGGAAAATACTTAGCACAAAGACTTTACTGATTTTCTATTAAATTGCCTGATGCATTTAAGAGTCTTGCACCATTTTGGTAAATTTAACAATGGCAAAAGCACACTTGACTAAGTATGAAGGTCTCCATGAGACACAACATTTTATTTGAACTGCTGTAGTAAATCCGTGTCCTATACTGCTATTGAAGGGTGTGGGGGGTGACTGAAAGACTGTGCTTATCTCAGTCTTTTGTTTGGTCACCTAGGGAGTTATCCTGATGCCTTCAAATAGGTGTCTAGTGTTGCTTACAACACCTCCTATCTTTCAGAACATTCAGATGAGAGTGGCAGACATGATGCAGAGCCTGCAGGAGCCCTGCACTTCCAGACTGGCAGTTGAAAGCCAGACAGCATACACAAGGCCTTTAAAATTACTCTAGGTACCTGGATTCCTCTGCTGGAATCACACACAATAATATGAGTTAACCAGTCACTTAGAGAACCAGTACTAGAAGAGGACTGATGTTCCTAGGGAACACTGAGCCATCATGAAGTATCTAATCTATTACTTTAGATGGGGTTCTGCCTGTAATTCTAAAGGACTGGGGCCAGCTGTTCAAACAAAATAACGTGTCCTGCCTTACACAGCTAGCAGTAAAGGACCTGAAACCTAATAATATTTGAGCTTCAATTAAATGTTCAACTTCAAAAAAGATAAAGGTATAATATGACTAACAAGGCAAAAGACACAACTGTGGGTTCTATCTATGCAGGATGGGAGAACTTCAGTGGCAGCAGTGAAACCATCTCACACACAAGTGAGCCCTGCTGTGCTGACCCTTGGGGAGGACACGTTCCTATTGGATAAACAAGAGCTGTGGCATAAATCATCAAAATTGCTTCTAAATCAGACTGCTGTGGGATCACTCAGCCATAATATCCCCCAGATGCTTCTCTTCACGTTGCCAAGAGTCTCTTCATGCATACAAACAAAGCTAGAGAAATGAGTTCTTAAACCATCTTTCTCTCCAGTGAATTGGAGAAGGGTTAGAAATAGTGCAAGATTTTCCCAGCAATTAACAGAGATTTCCCTGTACCCCCATCCCCAGTTTAACACTAATATATAGAAACTTGAATCAAGACAAGCACTTATTTTTGTCTGCTTCTACCCTTGAACACAGAAACTAAAGAAAAAGGTTGTATACCACCTGCAACAAATGCATACAATGTATATCAATATAAACTCAAACAGGCCTGCATTAGCCCATGCATATGTACTTATGTCTAGACAACAACTGCTTCCACAACAAATAGCATTACTGTGATGGAATAGAGTCATAAACTATCATGTTGGAAGGAACTCTAAGGATCATCTGGCAAAAGGACAGTCCAGACAAGATGGGCCAGCACTCAGTCTAGCTAAACCTTGAAAATGTCTGATGTTGGGGAATCTGCTATCTCCCTGGGGAGATTCTTCTAATGGCTGATCTCACAGTTAAAAAAAAATTCCCTTGTGTGTACTTGGAATCTTCCCAGGAATAACTTGTTCTCGTAGCTGTTCATCTTTTCTATGTGACTCCTAGTAAAAAGGAAGTCTCTATCCTCTTCTTAGCCACCCTCTAAATATTTAAATACAGTGATAAGGGCTCACCTATGCCTTCTTTCTTCACATGGCAGGCTTTACTGTCCTTTGATCAACTTTGTGGCCCTTGTCCAGACACTTTTTAGCCTGCCAACTTCTGTATACTTTTTGTATAGCCTGTTCCCAAGTCCATCATCTCAAAATTGCAAGATTGTCTCAAAAAGGGTAGGGCAGGAGACTGTTAGTGAATCAACTTCAACAATGCTTGGGCTCTTTTTCCTGTTCTGCATAATAGAAAAATTCTAGCAAGACAAATGGATAGGAGTTTAAAATTATGCCATTTTTCGTAGTAGTAAAAAATTATTCTTTTTTCATGAAAGTTGGCTGATTTACTGAAAGTCAATTCTAATATTTTCATTTAATATCTAGTTTGTTGATCTATTGAAAATTGAGGGCTGACCTCCATGGTAGTTTTATTTCCCTGTTGGAAACATTTAAATGTCAATAGAATCCGTATTAATAACAGAAACACCACAATTAGTGCTGGTGATGATTGCTGGAGGAGCTGGGGAAAAGCACAAAATAAAATTTAATAAGTTATGTTCTTTTACCACATTTTAGCATGTTCCTGGAGCTGTACTTTTGTAAATTAGTTCCAGATGGAGGCAAGGAGTACTCAATTTACTAGGATAAATCTTCCTTAGTCTATGCTAGTATGGCATTAATTGAATTAGCACTGCCCTAGGATTCATTTCCTTGTGGATTCAGTGATATGCCTTGATTTTCTGTGTAGCTTTTTTAACACTGTCCTTTAGTTACTGTTGTTTACATTTATTTACTTTTATTCAGTTTAGTATCTACGTTGCACACTATCAAGAAGCTACCACTTACAAAAAATATGGGTCACAAAGACCACACTCTTTTAGAAGATAGGAAACACCTCCCAGAAGAGTGACATTTGGTTCCAAGAGATCAATTCACTATTGAAGCCTTCAGAAAAAAACCCACAATTTATAGCATTGTTTGTTAACAAGTAGCATTATAAAAGCAGATAATAACAAAAAATTTCAGGAGCTGAAATTGTAAGTAAACCAAGTATTAACACAATATTTAGGGTCAGCTCACAAGAGGACATAACATTTACATTTTAATAAAAAATATCTTCCATCAGCTGGGAGGTAGTAGTATCAAGACTTCTCTTTTGCATGTTACCAAGACAACATAATCTGGCATAACTAAGTGGAATGAATCAATGCTTGTTATGCATGCTTGGCCATGATTTACTGTTCAGCATGTCCTTCCATTACTTTAGGAACATACGCTGTTTCTATCATTTCCCACTCTTCCTCGTTTCAATTTTCCTTTCGAGTAATGGAGAGGTCTAGAGTAATGGAGAGGTCTGTTTAAGCCCCTCCTATTTTTCATATTGGTTTCCAACCTGGTGCTCACAATTCAGGATAAGGTACAGAGCATATCTATCCTTGGACAAGCTACATGATATCATGGCTAAAATTTTTTTCCAGTGCTAACCTAATACATCTAAAAATCTCAAACATGTATCTAGAAAACAAGACTGACAGGTTTTTTGTCTCCTACTTTGAGACAGCTATTATTATTACTATTGTTGTCGTTACTGTTTTTGTTGTTGTTGTTATATCCTTAAAAAGTCAGAAATGGACTGTTAAATTGAATGTAAAAGTTTTCAAATAGTTACAGAATCTTCAAAGCTGCATCTTCAGAAGAATACAGTGAGGCACAGAGGAGCTGGCTATATCAAGAGGAGGTAGTGCCAAGGAAGTGGTGGGTAAGAGAGAAATAAATTGTGAGTCTCTACTGACTCTGAGTTTCTCTTCTCCCAAACTAACTCTCCCATTAGAAAAATATCCTCACTGCAGATGGACAGCCTTGGGAAACAACCACCTGAAGCATTATGAGACTAATATTTCTATCGTCCACTGTGTTTGAATCCCAGGATTTGTGCAGTTTTGGGGGTAGCTGTGCAGAGCAGCCAAAGCTTGGCTTATCCAAATAAATTTGGTCTCAAGAGCAGCATTTGTCTCAGGGCAACAGCACTGTACAGCAAATGCATGATGGTCTCTTACTGATCTCTGCAAGCCTGAGCAGCAATGTTCCAGGTGACCTTGTGATTCACTACCAGGAAGTAGCAGCTGCCCTCATGATAAGTCCATCCAGAGGGACATTTCTTCATAGTTACCTCCTAAAATAAAAGAGGAAGAGGTAAAGCAGACTTCTGTCTATGCACAGATAGTCTGTGCACTAGTGTGCACAGAATTAAACCAAGCATGAGCTTGGTGTCTATAAATAAAGATAGAGCATTGCTTAAAAGATTTAAACAAATAAAGCCTGACAGAGGATCCTACAGTTTATAATTAGTAGTTTTGATGGTGACAGTAGGATTCACTTCCAAAAATCTTCTAAAGACTTTGTATTAGTTTGGGCACCATTTTCTGTCTCCTGTACTCTGTACAGGGAAAGCAGTGCATTAAAATTCAGCATGACATCTTAAGTGGTGGGCGGAAAGTATGTTTACAGAATACCTAAGTAAGCTTATTTTACTAAATTCCACCCATTCCACCATCCCACATACTTCATTCACTGACTGTGTTATGTCCCCATTGCCCCAAGCACCACAACACTAGTGCTCATGTGGTTTGTCCAGGAGCACCTGTGGATGACAGAGAGAAAAGGCAACCGCAGCAGTCAAGTCCTCATCATATTCCTGGGAAACTTTTGTTTCTGCTGAAAGCAAACCTGAATCTGGTTAACATTTGTCCCCTTTTCAAGTAAATAACAGGTCCTCTGCTTTAGGATATCACCAATCCTAGACTCCATGCTCTGATGTAGATACCTACACATTGCTACATTTTTACCTTGCTTTGGGAATTCCAGAATTTCCATGATATCCCATCACACTGAAATAACTTCTGTGTGCTTTCTTCATAATGCAAGAGACCCTTTAAATCTGGTGTACAAGCCTTTTGAAAAGAGTTAAAGTCCTGGAAAGAGGAAATGTCATTTGAATATTTGAAGGAAAATAATTACACAAAACAAGTGAAATGAAACAGATTAATTAGGTCTTATATTAAAATTGCCTGCCATGAAAACTCTTCTAGGTGTTAAATCATTTTGGAAAACAACATGACTGAAAACAGATGGTGAAAATTCCCATGGAAAAAAGATTTCATACCTTATGTCTTGATCTTGGTTCAGCTGCAAGTTCTGCCTTATCAGCCAGTGGGATTTCTGTCTTCCTAGAGGAGATTACATTTATCTGTGGTTGTGCTTTCTTGTTGGTTTCAGCTGAGGAGGTGTCATCCTCTATTTTGAGTGATACAATCCCATGATACTTCATTTTACAGTATCACACAAGAACAGGAGAGGAAAAGAAAGAGTTAGTATACACAAGCAGATCTTTAATTTAGTTTATTTAAACTAAATTTAAAATAATAAAAAATTAATTATTTTACAAATTATCACAAATAAAGGGAAATTACACCAAAGAAAAAGAAAGATAGAAAAATAAAGTATTAGACATAACAAATTTTTAGGAGTGATAAAGCCTGGAAAGAGCAGAATCAGAAAGAAATCATGGAAATATCCAACCAACACCCCTAATACTCTTACTTTGAAAATCACATCTGTTTCATTTCTAAATACAGATGAAGGAGGAACCTGGAAAACGTAGAACAGCAGAATGAGATGGGTATGTTCATGTATTATAGAAACAAGACTTTATGCAACATTTACTACCACGTTATACATCATGCAGAGCATGTCTTGGTTTAGTTCTTTCTCTTTTAGTATAGAAGCACATCATTTCTGAAAGGAGCCATTAGAAAGCACAAATTACAGGTGTAATGCTCAGTGTTCATAAAAATAGATTCCAGTACTTTTTAAGGTCACAATAGCAGAAAGTTATTGAATACCTAACTAAATCAATATAGCTTAAGCAGGAGAATCAGTGGAAAAGGTTTAATTAACTATTCCCTGTTTAAGCTAACAGTATTTTCAGCTTTATAACTTCAGTACCAGATGCACAGCTTCTATACATTTGCCTAGTTCCACCAACTTCTAACTTACCCATAATTTTTATAAGATTGGAAGTTTCATAATTGCTGAAGTTGCTTCATGCCTGTTTCCTCCCCCAAGTCTTGATTTTATTCCTCTCTTGCATACATGGATCCAAAATGTTTGGTTTGTTTTTTGGCTTTTTCCTTACAGTTTTTTTTAAATAGCCCCAGGTCTGACTCAGAGCAAACTCATGTAGTTTATAGTTATTGTGTGGTCAGATCGAATTGCTACAAAAATGACAGTTAAATGAAGATGTCACATCACAATAAATTCACAAATCAGTTCATCACTGAACTACAGAAGTGTCTTACTATTCTGCCATTTCCAGTTACTCTCAGCCTGGTCCGTGACCGATTCGCCAAACTGTGCTCCTGCCACAGATCCCCTCCATGCCCTCTCATCCCTTTGGAGGGAGGCAGTGGGATCCTTTCCAAGGAAACATTGCCAGGCCTGGAAGGTGATGAGGAGCCTGAGGAAACTGGAAACAGCATGTGTCTCCCCCAGAAGTCATGCTTGCTTTGGCCAGAAGAATGGGAATAGCTGCATTGACCTGAAAGCATAGAAAATGGCAGATGGTCAGCTTTAACTGCATGAGCAAATACTGGTCATGTTCACATGGGCACATAAACAGCTTTTCCTTAAAAGCTGGATGATTCTTTCACTTGAAGTAGTTGATTTGCTGTTTGTTCAGTCACCCTCATTTCTGAGGTTATCTATGACTGTAACTGCAACTACTATCTCTATAAGTAAGATTTTATATGTGATGCATCTGTCTACCCACAGGTCAGAATTCAACCAAGCATCTGCTGAAAACACCTGCTTTCATTCTTATACTGGGCTTTGAAGTGCTGGGGTTTTTGGCCATGAATATACAGGTATCTTTAACTACCATTGATGATATTTCCATCATCTCCAGAGAAGCTTCTTCTTGGAAATCCAGGATACTGTTGTTTCAATGAAGTCGCTGCATCGATTAAGTCCTGATTTACAATAGGAATATTTAGAAGACAAATTTGAAATTTTAAAGTGTCTTTTTGTAACATGAAGCCTAATTCATTGCAATATGTATATTTTAAATATTGTTTCATCAAACACCAGAAGAAGAGACACTCTTCAGCAGTCAGAGGCTGCAACTGCTTTTCTAGTTATTTCAATTTTTCTACCATTTTCCTATGATTCTGTTTCTACAATTGGCTCCTTTTTAGTCTGATTTCAGACACGCCACATTTGATCACTGAAAAATATAATGATAATGCAGTCTTCAAAGACTAAACGATTTGCTGTGAAGTTATGGACTGTGCTTTTTAAGTCATGGAAAATATATTGCTAAGGGATGGATTAATTTGCTACATTACTTTTTGAGAGAAGAGTAAATCTCTTTTAGAGGGTGTGTAACAACTAAATAATAACAGGGAAAAAACCTAATGGATCTAAACCAAATTTTCCCCACTTTAGTAAATGCAAACTGAACTCATGTTGTTATGAAAAGTGGTTTCTTTCCTGGCATTTTTCTCATTTTGTATTCGTTGCTTTTCTCATCCTGTGTTTCCTAGGAGGATGCATATGATTTTGTGAGAGAATAAAGGGCCTGCAAGTGTCAAGCCTGTTTTCTCTAAAAATAATTTAGGCAGTTTGGTCTAATGGTGAATGTTAGGAACAACTCATGGTTGAAAATAGGTAGCTATTCAGCCAAGATTGTCCCACCTTTTTAGTCACAAAGATCAAAAGAGAATACCTCCTTTTGAGTCCAAAATTTTCACTACAGCTTTTGTCCGTGTGCCAAGAACAGCATTCACAGGGGAGTTCAGAACTACTTCAAAGACTTCATCATCTTCCTCTAATCCATCATAGGTAATTGCTATATTCCACGTCTTGGTTGACACTCCTAACAGAAATAAACATTTTAATTACTCTTTAAGTGCTATTTCAATCAATCAGGGTGTCAAAGAAATAGATTAATTAACATGTCTGCAGCTAGAGAGGAGTAGATTGTGTATGCTATTGTGCTCCTACTGACTGACTGGACTCCTGCTGTTCTTCCAAATAACATTAAGTTTGAATTTGTTCCTGGTCAATGATGATTCAGTTGAAGTGCATACACTGTAACAAAATGCTGCTGTAGATGTGCAAAATTTCACTGCAATACATTTATTTAGGACTTCCACTGATTTTCAAGAGAAAATGTATCATAGAGTTTGTATCTGAAAAGTTTAACTTTAAAGATGGAACAGTTATTTAAAATACCTGCAAATGGATCAAAAACCATGTTAGATGGAAGTGCAACCATTTAGGCAAATCTTACCATTGTTTTTTCTTGTTTCCTTGTCTTTACTGGGTAACTTCAGGATTGTATGTGAATGAAATAGGGCCTTGGACATCTTGAATAACCTAAGTTGTTCTCAGTTTTGTCTAAATTTGACCTGTGTCCGGGGCTTTACCTATAATGACTGAAGTCCTTAAAGCATCCCACAGTTCAGCTCAGGGTGAGTCCTATCCAGCCTAGTTGTTGGGAGATCAGGAGACATCATATCAGCACTTTTGATATTTTAACAAAAGTAAAAGACTGTGGGAAATCTCATGCCAAATAATAAGGATACCAATTCACTAAAGAAGCCCACAGTACTTCCAAAAAATAAGCTCAAGTCTTAAATACTATTCAGCTTCTCTAGCTATAGATATGTAATAGATTTCACTCTCCAAAGCAAGAGGTTGCTCTTCTAAAATCAGTGAATTAATTTTAGAATTACTCAGTACACTATTTCATACCTGGATCAAACTGAACAAGCTTGGACGGAGTCACTGTGAAGTCCTTTCCCAGCCTAGCAGATATTTCATGGACCTGAGAAGAAATCAAAGAGTATATACTACAAGAAATCAAAGAGTAAATACTACACTGTGACTCTTTTGACCAAACCACTGCACTCTGCTGCATCCAGAAGGTACTTTGCATGTCTCAAATAGACAGGTCAACCCATACATAGACTGGGGAAAAAGATAAAGAACTGAAGAATAAACCTTCTTATGTGCAACTGTCATTCTGTTCTTGCTTATGGCTTACAAAATTAATCATTAAAAAAAATCCCTATCTTATACTTTTGCTAATTCCCCTCTGAGATTGCTATTTGACAACACCAGGTAACACTGCTGTTCACCATGCCTGGGGGCCCTGCCATACCTGGTTCCTGGAAAAGCACATCCTGTCATCTCAGAAGAGCAGCAACATCTTGGCCATGTTTTCCTATTTGGCTCTTTGTGATATCTTGAAATAAGCTTTTTCGCACAGAGCCTTCTGTCACTCCCAAAGGCTCATTAGGATAGATGTGAACCCTACATATGTAAATATAGGGATTCCAGCAACTCCCTGAAATTTCACAGGAGGCACCAGAGGACACCAGTTTCCGTACTGTGGATGTTTCCAGCTCTTGATGCTGGAATCAGTTTCACTGGTCTGTTTCTGCAAGTGACTGCTGGAGTAGAATCACCGAAGTCTGTGAAGGGTAGGATGAGATGTTCCCTGAGGGCATCATTAGCAAAATTCCCACTCATTTCAGTAGAAGAAAAACAAAATTATGTTTTGTATTAGGGGTATAATCCTGAGAAGCTCTGAGGGGGAAAAATGGTATTTCTCTAGCAAGGGGAGCTGATAAAATACTGGAATTTCCTTTTTATGAGGAAAGATATAATTTGTGAAGGCAAGTTGCACAAAACCTGCTTTACAAAATTATAGCCTGCAGCTTTCAGTCTAGTCTTTTTGACATAAGACAGAGGCAGTCATTGAAGGTACAGGGGAATTTACCTTGGCTGTGGGCAGTAGGGGGTGAAATGGAGAAGGCTGCCATGGCTGTGTAGTTGAAGTACCTATACGTCCTGGGCTCCTCCAGCCTGAGAAGGCAAAACAAAAGCCCCAAGGCCCTAGATTGCCCAAAACCTGGATTTTAAAGTGGCGGATCCTGGAAACCAAGCTTCTGAGCACAGTGCCAGAGGAAACTGCCTGCTTTGTTTTTTCATCAAAACTGAAACGCTGCTCCAAGATATTCCAGGTTTGGTTAATTAACATTTCTACTTAAAACTCAAGAAATTTTGTCAGAAGTGTTTCAGCCATCTGTAGTAGCAAGGACAATGTCTCCCAGTAAGTATGGATTGAATCACATGGCCTCTTTGATGATTATTGAATTATATTTATATCTGAGGAATAAAATAACAGGCTGTACTTATTATTATTAAGTTAGGTTGTTGGCTTTTGGCTTTACCTTCACGGTTATAAAGGCAGACTCCCCCAGGTGTCCTGCCCTGGTGATTTTCAGAGACACTACTCCTGTGTTTTCACACACCTCATATTCAGTCTGTAGCATTTCAATTCGAGACCACCGTAGCTCCAATCTGTGGGAAAGAAAGGAATGTGAGTTTAGAGCAAAGCCACCTGGCCAGCCGCCCTCAGCCCCTGCTGCTCAAGGGCTGTGTGAGGAGCCTTCTCTCCCGACTGCTGATTTAGCCAATACACATACTGAGTCTTTGTCTCCAAATCAACATATTTGTGTGATTTAACTGATTAGGAAGAGGCAGTAATAAACCTTCCAGACTAGTCCTGATGTACCCTAAGCCACATTTGAGCCTTGTTTTACAGCCAGAGGGATTCTGCAGTAACTTTGAGAAGGGCAGTTTGTCCATTACAACAATAGGCCTAGACAAGTTATCACTGTTTATCCTGGTTGCCTTTAGCCTTGCAGTTTTATTATACTCTCACTCCCCAGTCTTTCCTCAGCAATATCCTCCTTTCCACCCATCTGCCTTCATGTATCCTCTATCTCTCCTCCTGTAGCACACAGAGTATGCTCTAGGACTTTTCTGCCTCTGGGACTTCTCTTCTTCCCTTACTTTAGTACTCGGCACACTTCACTCTTCAACATTTACCCTATCTGATTCCAGGTGTCTTACGCACTGAATTTTAGAATTTTTTATGGAGGATGGGGGCAGTGTCTGAACCTCAGAAGACTGTGTGCTGCACAGGATCACAAATAAAGATCTTTCCTTTTTTAGAGCTGTAATAAAAATTAGTAAGAGTCAGAGAAGGATGAATGAGATTGCAAAGAAGGAAAATAAGCTGAGCTATTTACAATTTGTACTTTACTAATACAAAATTCTAGGCCTTTCACAGCTGACTAGCTCTGTCACCAGTGGAAGGTCTCTCCTGTCCTCCTCTACCATCTGATGCTGATTTTGTGGGAAACCCATTTGGAAGCTGATTTGCTTTACTTTTGCTAAAGAGGATGGATGTGCCAGATGTAGTCCAGCAGCATTCAAATAAAAGCTGGGACATGAACAATAAATTGTGCATTTTGAAACAGTTATCATTAGGTGATAACTACTTTAACTTGAAAAAATACCTCACAAGCTTTTAAATCCAATATTAAAATGCTATTTTTTCACTAAACTTCCCCTTTGGTCTACTAGCAGATAACTTCACTGAAACACCTATTTTCTGCAAAAGAGTTTTTTCTTTGCTCTTCTCCTAAAGCCGTGCTATGCACTGTCATTCATTTAAAAGGAGTTGCATTTTCCATGAAGTGGCATCACATAATTGTGATTTTTCATCTGCAATCCAGCACAGAGCAGCTGGGCTGTCCATGCTCAGATGTGTTTGTGTATGGGGACATCTTTTGGCACAGCACATAACTGCCTAAATGCTGCCTCCAGCTCAGCTCAGTCCCTGTCTTCTCTCCAGTGTGCAGGGAAGTGCTCTGCCCCTGGGTACAGCTTTCTGCTTCTCTTTCTTCACCATGAGTCCTGGTTTGTGAGTGGCCATTTTAGCCCAGAAAAAGCATATTGGGTTTTTGGGGGTTTTTTTTCAATTTTTTTCTGATTAAATAAGTTGGTTGAACACTTAGCCCTATTTTCAGGAATAAAAAGAAGCATTGCCTCTACTGGAGAGCTACTTGCACTTCTGGCTTTTATCATCAAAGCCCAATTCAGATGATATTCTAATTTCTCTACATGAGGCTTATGCTATGTCACAAGGAGATATTGGATGGTATGCCTAGTACATGCAGTGGATGACAAAGGTGCTGTGTGTTCTCCACCTTCTCTCAGTTTTCTTTTGCAGAAATATGTCACTCATAGCTTTGTCATTTGAGAGCATCTCGTCCACTGTAATCTCAAGCTTGTGAAAAATGCACTGCCATCAGCTAAGGGCAAGAGTGACCTGCAGCTGCAGGACCATGTTCATGAAGCTGTAGTCCCATCCTTCAGCATGCAGCATATCAGATATCCAAATGCCCAACACCACTAAATGCATTATGTTTCCTGGTGAAGCCCTGAATGCCCTTGAGAACTGTGACACAGTCTAACCTGCAGCTCAACCTTTGTGGACCTTCAAGAAGGCTTCAAGAAGGCTTCACCTTCTTGAGGGGAAGAAATCTTCTCTACTCTTACAAAAGCAATGGCAGGTTGAGTTGTAGCTATGTCCATGTCTTCATGGCTTCAAGCTCAGCACCTGTTCATTTACCCCAAGGGGTGGCAAGCACTGTGCAGCACAGCCCATGTCACCAAGGAGTGGAGCTACCTTTGGGGTGCTGCAGAGTTTCCACTGGCATCTGTCACTTGAAACTCCAAGTTGTCTGAATTCACTTCTCGTGATTTGTTGATGACATAAAGTATGATTTTGCTGTTTAAATCCTTTTGGCTAAATCCTTCCTGAATGAATCCACCTAGGAAAGACAAGTTGTATACAGGTGAACCAAAAGCCTGCTAATAAGAACCATGTAGATTATATAGACTCTTTTCAACTTTTCTTTTAGTTGAGAATCTGAACTTTGAGAAATGTAGGTTTACAGCTAAACAGCAATATCTGTTCATTATAAGCCCCTGCCAATTTCTTTATGTGTAACCTGTTTATCAAAAGGCCAAGTTCAATATTAATCTTTTTTTTTTCTTGATAGAAATAAAAAGGTTTCTCAACAGCTATTAAAAATTATCTGAACCTCTTTGAAGATTCATAACAAACTTAAGACTCAGGTTTCATTGTAAAAGTTTTGTTATTGCAGTCAAATTTTGCCCAAAGTTTGCCAAGAAATTTTGATTCTATCAAGCAAACATTAACAGGGTAGGGTTTGAAGTCTGGTCTGGTATGGCCCAAAATAGAGATTATAAAAGAAATCACCTGTTGTTATATTTTCCAGATAGCCATAATGAGGACCTCGCAAAATCTTAAAAATTATTTTGTCATCTTCTGTACTGGGGTCAGATGCCCTCAGGGACCTGGCAGTAATATAGATCCCATAATTGCCATTCTTCAGCAGTTCCACATCAGAAAAACAATGGAGATGAGTAATTTTTGGTGCCATTTTGTCCAAATGATCCACCTAAATCAAAGTTAGACATTATTTTATAACATCAGGATATTCTCTGTCCTGCTTTTGCTAAAAGAGCAGTAGCCAGATCAGGGTGTCAATAGCCACTTTGGCTCACAGTCTGCTGCAGACCCCTGAGTTCTAGTCAAGTTGTACTTCACATGAAAAGTTTCCAGGTCCAGATTACCCATCCCTTGCCATATGTAGCAGGGTATAGTACACTCTGGGGAGTGAAAGAAATTCCATATACCTCTGCTCTGATGTCCCACATTCTCCATAGTCATTTTTTATGCAATTTTCTTCACAGCAAAAGATAACTGCAACAAAGGTTTGTCACCTCTTTTTAATTATAACATTCCATCTTTCACAAATTCTGGTGAACCTTCTAGCAGTCCACAATGGTTGTTGCTGTTCCCATATATCACCCTCTGCTGAAATAGTATTCCTCACTGGTCGTATAAGGAAATATAATAGTCTCTTATTATATCAGGAAATATTAATAGTCTCTTCATTAGCATCAGGGTTTTGAAACACAGAATTCTGACATGCAGTGCAACCAGACATGCTTTTTGTACTGAACCATGCCACATAAATAGATAGATACAAAAAATCATAGCAAACAAATCTGAGCCTATGACAAAGTATGAAGGACTTGAAAACACAGGAAATGGGAAGTGAACAGAAATATTCTAGCAAAGAAAGAAGAATCAGAGCATCTTACACAGAGAGGACAGATCAGAGAGGACAGGATATCTAGGTGGGGAAGCAAAGTGGCTGTAATTCAGGATTCCTGTGACATCAGGAGATCAATCATACTCACACCCCCCTATGTGCAAATCACAGGATCAGACACCAAGTGGGAAAGCAGAGCAGCAGAAAGTTCTATCCTTCCCATAGTGGAGATTCCTATGTAAAAATTTTAGCATGCAAGTATTAAGTATTTACTTGCTTATCTTTGTGCATTTTGGGAAGTAGTTAGTTCCCCAGGTTAATTATTTGTGGAACACAGGAAGAAAATATACAAACTGCACAGTTAAATCAGAGACTGCAGCAAGTACCAGCTGTCATCAAAACTGCTACATTCTTGGCTTTATCATAAAATTTATCTCTCTTAAGTAGGTCTGTGGTCACACTTGCCTGAATGGTGAATGTCACCGGCTCGCTCTGCACCTTCCCATTCACGATGAAGCCTTGGTTAGTCCTATCCGAGGCAACAAATGTAAATCTGTCAGTCTGGGAATTCCCACCTCGGTGCTTGTATGCAACATCCCTGTTGTCCACATCTTGCTGTGTGAAATTGCACTGCAGTAGCACAGTCCCATTATAATAGAGATGACCATACAGGGGGAGCTGAGCCAAGAGGAAGGTAAGGTTTTCTTTTGCAGTATCTGGGTCTGAAAGCTGCAGTACATCAGGAGTAAGAAGTGCCATAGCTCCTTCAGTTAATCGTAACCCCGTGTTCCTAGATAGAGTGGGCAAAGCCTGGTCAGCTGCCTCCAAGGCAATCTTGAATGTCCCATGCTTAGTCCTCAGTCCATTGCTGATGATGAATCTGGCAAAGAGAGGCAAGGCAGTCTTCAGCATCTGTTCTTGATTCAGCATGTACTGAAATGAAATGATAATGCAGACCTTTACTACAGGACTTGCCTATGTTGATACTGCAAAAGTAGAAGAGCTGGGTGGAGCACAAACCCAGACACTGAGTGGAGGGGATGTAAAACATAAAAACATGAAAGCAGACAGCCAGGTATATGATAGGAGTTACAATGCACTGGCAGGGATTGAGCAGATGCCAGAGGAAAGGCCTTGAACATCTACAGTCATAGCGGAGCTGATCTCAGCTTCTAGCTGAGATACAGGTGGAACAGATCTAAAAGGAAAGGCTGCCGGGGGGGGCTTATTGTAGCTTCTGGTGTACATATTTTACACATCCTTAAAATGTATCTTCCCTTGGTTACCTGGCAGTAGCACCTACAGCTTACAGAAAGACATATGTTAAGTGCATGACCTGCCAGGTTTGGTTTAGTTTGGGTTTCTTTCTGTTCGCTGTTACAAATCTTTTCTACCCAATGAAGCTGTCTGAAAAACCAAACTGGAGAAAGATTCAGCCTTATCTCACTTCATGGGTTTGTTTAGACTCTAACTCAATCTTAAAATTTTCGTCTATTCAGTAGAATATGATTTATGTTTCTTTACAGAAGTCAAGTAAAGTTTCACTGAAATGCTAAGATATTGGGCAGAACTGTACAAGTTGATAGAATAATGTTAATAACATGGATATCCATAGCATAAATTTATCAAATGGTCATATCTGTACAGCTCTTCTTCCATGCTGGGAATTTCTATCAATAGCCACATAATTCCTTGTAGTTCTCTCTCAAGTAGTGATGTCAAGTAGTGATGTTTCTTTAGATACACTAAAGATTTGATTATTCACTACAGATAGTTTTCCTATCAAAACTAAGAGAAAGATGCCCAAGGCTGTAGGGAAAATCTGTTGGAAGCTCTGCTGTTTTTGACTGGGGTATAGTTAATTTTCTTCATAGTCATTTGTATGGAGCTATGGTTTTGATTTGTGCTAAATATAGTTAAATAGTGTTGATAATATAAGGATGATTTGGTTACTCCTGAGCAGTGCTCATACAGCATCAAGGCTTTTTCTGCCTCTTACACTGTACAGCCAGTGATTGGGCTGGGAGTGCATAAGGAGTTGGGAGGGGGCGCAGGCAGGACAGCTGACCCCAGCTGACCCAAAGGATAGCCCAGAAAATCTGGTGGCATGCTCAGTGTATAGAGCTGGGGGAAGAAGAGGGAGGGAGGGAGGGAGGGAGGGAGGGAGGAGGAGACGTCTGGAATGGTGACCTTTGTCTTCCCAAGTCATTCTGTGCATGATGGAACTCTGCTTTCCTGGGGATGGCTGAACACCTGCCTGCCCACAGGAAGCAGTGAATGAATTCTTTGTTTTGCTTTGCTTGTGTGCACAGCTTTCAATTTACCTATTAAACTGTCTGTATCTAAACCCATGAGTTTTTTCACTTTCACCTTTCCAATTCTCTCCGCAGTGCTACAAGGTGGAGAGGGAGCAAGCAGCTGCCTGGTGCTTAGTTGCCGGCTGCAGTTAAACCCTGACAGAAGCCTACCAGCTGGGTATGGGCTTTTGCCATACGTGTGACAGCATGGTCTGCAGAAATTTATTACTAAATTTAGTTGTGGAGAAAAACAAGGAGAAAACCAATCTTTTAGCCTTTAAAATTTATCTTTGATTTCACAGGCAAGATCATTATTTATGTATTTTCTTCTGAAAAGAATTACATGGAACATTTTCATGCCTGTAACAAAAACTTTTGAGGGTAAATGAAACTAAAAATTTCTCTGAAAATGTTTCACGATCCTTCATGTCCCATCAACTTATAGCATGTATGAGTTACCTTTCTACATAAATTTCAGTGGTTATGCTGCACAGTACATGCAAAAAAATTTCGTAAGGTGGTTTTTCACACAGGTTGGTTCTGCCTGAGTCAGAGCAGAGTCTAGTGTACAAAGAAATTTGTCTCTACTAGAATGGGACAGTTGTTTCAGAAAGTATGAGGGCCAGTCTAGCTGGCTGCTTTCCATGTAACACTCTTCTACCATACTTAAGTGAAATGGGGAGTGGCTGACATTGAGTGGGTTATCTGTTTCCCACTGGTCTCTTGACTGCAGACCTTGAGGATGTACTTTCAAAATTACAGGGTCAACACCTAGTGTATTGCTGCGTGACTTGAATGGGAGTGACTTTCAGTAGGTCATGGAACAGCTTACTGTGTCACAGAGACTGTCCATCTAAAATTCCTCATTGCCTTCACCAATACTGGATGATTAGAGCTTGATCACTTGTAAACTGGCACTGTGCCATAAAACAGATGGGAATGAGCATAGGCAGACCAGGGACTATGTAGCAGTCTGAAATATGTTTACTGAGGATGGTATTCCCAGCTGGGAACCCAGAGACATCTGCCTACACTAACCAAATGCTATTGTGCCAATGGTAAAAGGGTTGCACTATTTGTAAACTATCTGAAATCAAATACAGAACTAAAATAATGATGATAAATACTGTGTTAGGAGAAAAGGGGTAAAGCACCTTCAGTCAAAACCTTAACCTTCTCTCAAAACGCCTGGAGCATTGCAGCAGAAATGAATTTTCTTTCGTTCTTTTGATGGTGTAAAAAATGTTTGGATGATGTCTCAAACAGTATTTAGTGAAAGACTTAGATAATTCAGTTAATTAATCTGAATATTCATCCAGCCTTCTCTAGAATGCCAGATAGGAACAAAGCTTCTGCATGGATACATCAGACTGAAATTTACCATGAATTTCATTCACTGCTCAGTTTCACAGGTGATGAAACTGCCTGTGTCCAAGATGTCCTTCTGTACTTTGGGAGATTTTGGTTATTTGCTTATTTCTAGTTTATCTCTGCTTTGTTATTTCCTCAGGAATGGAGAGCAGCCAATATTCTCACTCTGATAAAATTTAGGATACAATTCTCAGGCAAAGTTTGGAGGACATGTTGCATGGTTTGATTTCACAACTACCAACATTTCATGCTTTCTGCAGTTTGATGGCAGTAGAGTTGGCTACAGGACCTACCATCTGTCATGGCATTTAAAGGATAAAAATGGAATCATAAATAGTGCCAACTCATTACAAAATCGAGCCAGCATGTCAAAATGGAGGACATTAGCATGTTCTTTTAGCATTCTGCTGCCAGCATCTGATGTCAGGTTGCTAATCACTTGAAGTCATCTGTCCAAACAAGCGCTGCCAAATCTTTCTTCCAGCCAACAGCACCAAACAATACAGGTAAATTTATGTCTGAAGGAAGCACTTTAGTGGGAAGTAAAAATCTGGTCAGTTAATTCCTCTTCCTCCCACAATTACCCATATAATTAATTCCTTGTTGAAATAATAATACTGTTCTGCCAGAATATTTATATTTGTACACAAAACCAAATTATTTTCCAAATGATAACATCAAGGAATCTAATTATTGGGATTAAAATACTTATCAAATATCAATATTTATTAAAGCATCGTAACCTCACTTTAATAAGACTGACTTTCTGGTTTGTTTCTTAGCCATTGGCCTAAACAGAAAACATTGGGTTTATCCACACTTGCAATTTGCCTAGAATTGTTTGATCTGTTTTTAATAGTGTGATATGGGAGTCATACTGACACAAGCCACTATACTACACTGCCCAAACTAGGGCTTGCATTACTGTAACCTTACTTGAACAATCTAATTCTAGTTTTGGTGAACATGTTTCAGAATTAAGAAACATAAAACCAGGGAATATTTGCTCACTTTTTCTGTAGTGAGTACAAATGAATCAGACAAATCTCCTAACTAGAATTTCCACCATGCTGAATGCAGTGGAAGGGATGGTTAAAAATGTTTAATCTGAGGAAAGTTTCAGAATTACTTTTGGGTTAACTCTGGACAATGCTACCTCACCCAGTATCATAGGGAAATTTATTTGATGTCTCCATGCCCCACTTGCTTGACTTGCCTGCAAAAAGTTCTCAAACTGAATGATGCAACATGTTCTTGTACTTCATCATGTCTCACAGAAAAAGTCATTCAGATCAGAAGTCTATTCTAGGAGAATGTAAAAAGGAGTCTTTTCTGAATTTCAGCTCTTAGGAGTCAATTCTTTAATTTTTAGTATGAAAATGAAAAATAATAATCTCTTAATTTGGAATTTTACAATAAGTCCATCTTCTGTCAAAAGCTGTTTTCAGAGAAAATTACCAATATTAGCAAAAAGTAAGCATTCTTCTTTTAGAAACATTTTCTTTATTTTTGAGCTTTTTCTTTTCCCTGTTTTTGGCCTTTTTTACTAAACTGTCCACAGAACATCTGCTCTTTATCTGATGATCATTCATTGCATCATTTTACTTTATAACCAAGAGAGGTTCATTTAAGAACAAAATGAATGCACCTAGTCTAAACTGTTCTAAGTGGAAAATTTCAGAAATAGGTGAAAATAACTATCATTAGGCTACTGAACTGGGCCTGTAGGTAGCCTATGCCATAAACCTATGGATTTACCTCAAAATTTCAAGAGTCTACATGAATTTCCATGTCAAAATAGCATGCCAATGGTAGTGTCAAAATATATTAAGTGCACTGGTTTTCATTATATTCCAGAATACTTAGGGATTCAAAAAGCCATAATCAAATTAATATGATAAATTATAACCTCACAGATAAGAAAGCTTTTATTTAATACCTGAATGGACCAGCTTTACCACATCCAGCTGTAGCAAGAAACCAAAGGAACATTCCACCAAGTATGTTCTCAATCCTTCTCTCTCGCTCAAATCTTAACAGCTGTGTATGTCCAGGTACTATAATAATGTTGAAGCTGGTATTGAGTAAATGTGTCTCTGATTATGTTTTCAGAGTCAATGAGAAAATTCATTTATTACCAAAGCATTCCCAACTATATTTATTGCAGTAGAAATAGATGCGCTATATAAACATTGGGAATTCACATAGAGCCTCCAGCTCTTTTAATAAATTCTTTTGGGGGGTTTTGGGTGGTTTTTTTGGGGTTGCGTAGTGCAGGTTTTTAAATACCTCAAAAATTCAAGGGGAAGAGCTTGGGGGGTGGGGTACTACCCCTTACCTGAATGTATCTTCACGAACAACTGCCTTGGCTTTGTGAACATAGCAGACAATCTGTCGTGCTACATCCATTTGACTGAAGCTCGTAATGGGAATGCCAGGATAGCTGACATACTCTATTTGTCCATACTGGGGTGGGGAGGTTATCACATAAAGGAGCTCCTCTGGCCTGTCAGTACCATCCAATGCAAGGAGGACATCAGTTGTAATGTAGCTGTGATCTCCTTTTGGCACTCTAAGGAGTTTTGTAAAAACAGCAATGTCTCCTGCAGAATAGACAAAACAACACTAAAATAGTCATGTTGAACTGGATGATCTCTTCTGCATTGTTTAGCCACAGGAAAGCCATGCCTGGTAGAAAAACTAAAAGACTTTAAGATTATAGAGAAATTCAGCATGGAAGGGACTTCAGGATATCTTTGTTCAACCTTCTGCTCAAAGCAGGGTCAGCCATGAGATCAGCCATTGCCACAATGCTTGGGGCTTTATCCTCTTGAAACCTGAAAACTATTACCCTTTTGAGGCCAAGGATGAAGAGACCACAACCTCTTTTGACACGTCTTCCAATCTTAGCATTGTCAGGTAAACCTTTATGTTTCTAATAGAGAGGAAATAAAAAAAGAGAGACCGGAAGGCTGTAGAATAACCTGGAAGAGAGAGCTGTTTCTGAACAGTCTTTTGCCTACTTTTTATATTCTTGCCATTTTTCTGTGCTGCTTTACTCAGACATAAAGCTAGTTTCAGAAAGATATGTTTAGCTCTATTTGCAAAGCAGCTGGTAGTCCTGGGAGGCAAGGTGCAACACATTGTATTCACCAGAGCCTTTTCAAATCCCAGGACCTGGCCAACAGTGAAATCCGAGCAGTTAAATTTACAGGATCTGCAGGAACACTGGCCAGAGCCTATCTAAGGAAAGGATCAAGACACATACTCAAATATCTTGGTTTCAGAAACAGGCACTGTAAAACATCAAGTTTAGTGGATCTTTACCCTTTTCCAAGTCCTTGATATTTATGTAGAAGTCCACAGCTGGGGATCTGTTGTACCCATCCCAGAGGTAAAATGTGAAGCTGTCTTTTTTCTTGGACCCCACAGTTCCTGTGTGGACATATCTCACAAGGTTCATATCCAGCTCTTCCTGAGTGCACTTCATTCCAGTTAGGAGAGTAACCCACCCTTGTCCTACCTAGAAAACGTAAGCATCCTTCATTAACTGATAATCACCCATGCATCCTTCTCAGTTATTTGTGTTTCTTTGTAGTTATATAGGCTGTTAGTGGCAGCTACCTGGCTTTCCTTCTATAGACTTTTTGCTCATAGTATGTTTTGAAGGGCAGCAAAAAACTGGAGTTTTTTTCCAGCAGATATAAGGCTGGAGAAGATACAATGATCATTAATAATATAGAGTTAAATGGAGTTTAGCCACTTTTACTCTAGGAAATCATTTTATGCACACTTCTCAGTCAGACACCAAGATGAAAATTAAATAGTTCCTGACCCAGCTTATGTTTTCTATTTCTTAATTTCACAAATCTGCTCTTGATCCTAGCTGAAATCATAGCTAAAACAGCATGAGAAATAGCTTCAGGGAGTGTGGAAGTTTTAAGCCCCAGAGGTCCTCAACTGCAAAAAGAAAAATACCAAAAAACCAACCAACCAACCAACCAAAAAAACAACCAACCAAAAAAAAAAAAAAAAAAAAAAAACAAAAAACCCAAAAAACAAAACCAAAACAAAACAAAAAAAAAACCAAAACCAAAAAAACCCCCGACTTACACCATAAAATTCACATATTGACATTGAGATCCAGCATCAAAATGCTTTTCAAGTTCACAAGATTTAGAAGCAGAATTTTATTTCTATCACATATGCACACTATTTAAAAGAGGCATTTTTTTCAATCTTTGTTCCTTTTTCTTATTTTAGGTCAACAGATGATCATCTTGCGTTCCATTTCTAATCTTAATTTTTGTGATTTCTCTTGACACATCCTTTCTATCATCTTCCATTTCCCTTCTTTCCCCCTGTGCTTTTCTTCTAGTTGATGGGGTATTACTCACTCTTTAACATGCAACCCCTTCCATGCTTTCTGAACCCTGAAGTAACTGAAGTAAGAGTTGGTTTTTTTAACCAGAGATTTTCCCCATTCCCCCCAGCTTGATTTTCCCCCTTTGTGGGATTATTATCCCAGAATTTCTCTCAATTTTCACCTCAGATGGTCTGCCATGTTTTTTACCTTCCATCTTCTCGTGTCAGGATCTGGGTTTTAATGCCAAAGCCTCTGGGACAGCATCATTGTTGTTGCCCCTTCAACAATTAAACAGGCCAAGCTGTCTACTTCAGAATATGACAGGCATTTGGGAGAAAAGGAAAATGAACTTCATTTTGCCCTAAAAAGAGAGAGTTCTTTGCATGCCTGCTTTTTGTTGAAGTACAAAGACTAACCTTGAGCTGAAGCTGACCATTTTCTGGAATTCTTTCAAATAAGTAGTAAATTCTCTCCCTGGGGGTATCTTTATCTTCTGCTGACAGAACAGCGCTAGAAATTATATGAGTTTCACCTATGTTCACCTCTATATCGTTCTTCCTGAAAAAATTAAAAGTAATCTATTAATGCAATAAAGGAACCTTTTTAACATGTAATTTCTCTGCCAGAAATATGGATTAAACAAATGCTGAGAGAAATGACAATTTCAGAGAAAATAGAAGAAGGGTGCCTATTTCAGTTCAAAAGAGTAAAAAAATCAAGCAGTGCAGACAAGCTTCTCCTTACAATGGTAAGAAACAACAAAGATACCTAAAACACTGATTTAACATATCTCTTATTCCCCTGTACCTTATTCTGCTCACCTTCATACAATTTATAGGAATAAGACTATGTAAACCAGTAGATTGCACTATTACTGTCAATATAGAGCACAACAATAGTGGCTCTAATGGACTGGTTGCTTATTTAGGAAATGACTGTCTTTCAAACAGCTAGTCTTCAAGGCTCACCTTTATCTGTAGGAGACACAACTGTATCTAACTGGCTTCTTCTCTGTACTCCTTCTAGCACCCACATCTCATTTTGGGAAGCTCTCAAGAGGAATGTGTGAAGGCTTTACATTCCCCAAGGGTACTCTCTGCTACAGGATGCAATCCAAGAGGTGACAGATTGAGGTTTTGGCAATCACTCTGAATAGGAGGCACTGTTTGCCAGCCAAAAACATCCCATCACAGGTTCTTCAGTCTGTTGACCATAACTAATGGAGATGAGAGCTGAAAATCCCTGGGGTGGACAGTGCCCGAAGATCAAAAGGTTAAGGAAAGCTTTCAAGTACTGCCCCATATTCAGCTGTAAAACTGCACTAGTATAAGGAACTCTGTACCCTATAGTGAACATATAGTGACTTAATGTGGCAGCTAAATCACCTCAGTGTCAAACTGAACATTTTCTTAAAGCACTACTGCTTAAATACTGGCCACACATCTCATCTAAGTGGAGGGGTAACAGCTATTCCTTTTTATAAAGGAATAGCTATTTTGGGAGTAAATTTTTCAATCTGTGAAATTGTTCACCACAGGAATGGCAAGTGGTGAGACCTAATATTGCCAGACAAGGAAGCAACAGTTTCTGGATCTAGCTGGGCAAAGCTAAAAACACTTGACTTCTTGAACTTCATCATCTTCTTTCACTGAGAGGGGGTGGAAAATGGCCTATCAACAAGCTATAGCATGTGAGGACCAAATAGGTAATTATCAATAATTATCTGAATATGATATATGTATACATAAATTATACTCTTTATTCTAACTGAAAATTCTCAAATGTTAGCATTATGTGGTCATTGAAAATCTTTTAACTAAGAAAGTGACATTTGTTATTGCAGGAAGCTCTACCTGGTAAAAAATTAATAATCACTCTGATCTGAAAGTAGGCCAAATACCCTGATGGATCAGAAATTCCCTCCTTAGTGGCAGTTGTGAGTCTGAAATGCAAACTTTAGAGTTTCAGAGCTATTCCCACAAAACCTTTGGACCTTAGCTTCCTGTTTGTCAGTCTGGGGCTGGAAAACAGTCACAAGTATGGAGGTCCTGATGCTCTGTGACAGCTGGAGAACCCAAGGGATATGGAGGTCCTGATGCTCTGTCTGTCATCAGTTGGAGAACCCAAGGGATAAACTCCTTTTTAAAATGCCCGGGAGGTTTGACTCTCTTGCAGCCAGCTGCCTATCTATAGGCAGGTCTGTCAGGTAATTTCTTATCATGTCTAATTCATTTATGACTCCTAGCTTTGAAGTGTAAGGGAAGTTAGTGTGTACTTTTGCAGCAGTTGAATTATGGCAGAGAAAAGTTTTAGAATATAAAAGAAGAGAATTATAATCGGTAAGCCCTTCTCCTGCTTCAGCCTTGTGGATCCTCCCATTCCAAAATCCAGAGCTGCTTTCAGAGGGGTATTTTAGGCAGGTCTTTGTCTTAGGGAAGAGAAAAGCAGTATCATGGTGGTCAGTGTTCAGCAGAGGTACAACAGCTGGCAAACACCTTGAAGCAACTTATGAAAGAAACAACCAAAATTTTTCCCCCCACACTTTTATTTTTCCTCTATTTGTTTAATGTAGAGCAACACTAAGCAACACTAAAGCTCTCTTTTCAGTAAAAATTTTTTTGTTAAACAGGCTGATAGAAAGAGACCTATATAGAAACATTTTTATTGACATTATTCTGTTGCTTGTTATGGCTCCCTCTTTGCATCAGACACCAGATATTGTTTAATGGTAAACATGCTGGGATGGAAAAAATCCAACTGGTGGTTGGCTTTGATTACCTTAAAGGCCTTTTCCAACCTTAACAATGGCATGATTGTATGATTTGGTGTTTTGTTCTCTTTTCCATCATTTTGTCTAAACATCCCCCTGTCAGGAACAGAAACATGTGACTTACTTGCTCAGCGCTGGTTTCTCATCATTAACTGGAATGATGTTTACTGAAATGGTTCTGAGGACTTTATGTTTTCCATCTGATAGCTGAATTTTAAAACTGTCAGTGAGATTTTCAGAGTTGTCATGCATGTACATCAGTTTCATTCCTATGTGAGGCAGGAAGGGGGGAAAATAAGAGAAAAAGAGAGGGAGAGGGACAATGAGTGAAATAAATGGAAAGAAAAATTTAATCTGACTCCTGCAAAACCCCTCTCATAATTTCACTCTGCTTCAATCACCTTTCTTCCATCTCCTCTCCCCATATGCTAAGGTAACAACAAACTTGCCTTAGCTATCAGAAGATGAGTTTGATTAACATTGCTGATCAGTGATCTAGCAACATACTATTGACTCAAGGTCACCAGCCTGACCTAAGTAAGGAGTGACTGTCCAAAAAAGGAGTCTCTGTCAATCTGAAAAAGGTACATTTCTTCTCCTCTCCTTATTCCAAATCACTTTGATGGGAACTATAGAGAGGATGAAATTGTCAGGCAACACTTTCCTGTGCTTTAAATAATCCTCAGGGAACTTTGAAGAAGCCTTTGGAAGGACAGCTGGCTTTGTATCTATGACCATGGACAATCAGATGTTTTAGGCTAAAGATGCCTCAATCACCATTGTGGATACCAGGCAAAAGCCAAAAAAGAAAGTCAAAACCAAGACTTGGGAAGGCAGAAGAATTTGGAGTGGACCCCTGATATTTCTGGAGGTTCGTATTAGACAGACAGAGAGACAAAAAATCTTTCCTCTGATTTTGAGGGCTGAACTGAAATTTGAGTAACAGTATTGAATTCATGCTCCCCTTTATAGTGATAGATTCCATGTTTTACTAAATAGCCACAGTCAGGAGGGATCCACCATATTCCTTGCACTGTTAAATACACTTTTTCATTACATGTACTTGAAACACATTGCTGCTTTAAAGCAGGCTGACTGCTCGTGCTAAGCTGTGGAGTCCCAATTTGTATGTTTATTGCTAGACATATGGTATATATATAGCCTTTCAATGTCTAAAGAAGGTTTATAGGAGAGATAGAGAGACTTATTACCAATGCCTGTAGTGACCTAACAAGGGGCAGGAGTAGGTTTAGGTTGGACATAAGGACAAAATGTTCTACAGTGAGAGTAGTGAGACACTGGAACAGTTTGTCCAGAGAGGTTGTGAAACACTGGAAGTGTTCAAGGTCAGGTTGAATGTGGCTTTAGGCAACCTGGTCCAGTGCAATTTGTGCCTGCCCATGGGAGGGGAGGTGGACTAGTTGACCCCTAAAGGTCCCTGGCAACCTAAAATGTTTTACAATTCTGTGATCATTTGAAGAAACATCATGATCAGTTAATGTGTTTTTAAATCAATCTTGCTGTCTCTCTATTCTAGATACTGTAAAACTTTTACAAATCTATTTGATGATGTTAAATTATGTTACATTATTCCTTTTATTTCTTTTCAGAATAGATGATTTTCCTACTCATATTACTATCCTTTTCAATGCAGAGGTCTCTCAGGATGATTTTATAGACAGTTCCTAAAATCAATAGATCAGGATAGCATTAAATATGGACAACTTCCATTCCTAAACATTGTCTTGAAAATAAACATAAGGCAAGTGAATAAATAAATGGTGAAGATTTCTTTGGTGTGCCACTTGCCTCATCAAAATAATGAAAGACCATTGTAAGAAGAATGCTGCACCTACCATTCCTCAGTAGTTCCATGGAAAAGTCATGAACAAGCAACCCATGGCTGTGGTGGTCATGGTTAATTAACTCTTTGTAGTGCAGAACATCACTGCCGTGAACACCATTAATAAGGAACCCGTAGGAGGGCATCTGCACAACCCCAAATACCAGAGGGTCTTGAGGCACATCCAGATCAACTGCATTGATAACAGACAGATCCAGCTCTTTCATCTCCCCTTCTTGAACCTGAACGTGAGAGAAAAAATATCCAATTATTTTACATAAAAAGAAATAATAGAATTCTAGTGTGGTTTCATGAGTATTTTTGTGTACAAGTGTATCTCTTGATTAATCCACCCTTACCAAGTAGATTTTTAACCAGCCACTGATTTCAACCAGTTTAAGAGACAGAGAAAGTGGTTACAGTGATGAAGAGAGAAGTTTCAATAAGGAGATCATTTTGCCCAGATTAATAGAAAATGCATTAAATCAGTGCCAAATCTAGTGCTCAGAAATGCACAAAGGAGAAAGCCTTTTAATATATAAAGGTATCTAAAAATGTGGATGCATATAGATTTATACATCCACTTTTTACTTTTCAGTAAGTTTACACTCTGTTCATGGAATTATTTATATTAATGACAGTCTACAGAGAGGGGAGAAGCTATGCCAGAAATATTTAAAAATACTCTATTAAAAATGTGAAAGCTCTTAGGAATGCAGAAGGAGATGAAAGATCTTCACTGCTTTCTAGATCACATATTTGTTTAAAGATTTGATCACTTCTTTTTATTTAAGTGCAAATTTCCAAGACCTATGCACTGCTCCTATCCCACTGAAGTTCTGTCTTATAGGTTTACATGGGATTTCACTGGGCTGTTTCCTGAAGTAGGCTGAACAACAAAAAGTAAGGGAAATATGCAGAGAAACAGGTATAAGGACAATGTTCTTATTTATATTAAAGAGTGGTTTCTGGTTAAAGTAGTTCTATGACAGGCATTTTGCTTATTTCCTTACAGTAATATTCCTGACTATGAATTCTGGAACTTCATCATTGGTTGGGCTGATTAGCACAAAAAATGGAGTCTCTGCTGAGCGATGTAGCCCATCAGTGACATAAAGTACAAATTTGTCTTCTGTTGGCTCCATTCGCACGTGCCTGGCTTGAACATAGTTTATATTCATGGCTTTCAGGTGCTTCAGCTGAAATGAACCTACAGATTTTAAAAAGAAAATGAGTTAGCACAATACTTTCATGTCTCCTAGTCTTATCCATCATCAAAAAAATTGAAACTATGTCTTTTTTCAAAGAATAAATAACTTGAATTTTTTAAGTTCTTTGTCATTTTTTGATGGTAAGAGTTACATTGCACATGTTACTGCAGGAAACAAGCGCTTTCCCCCCAAAAATGCATAATTTTGCTTCAGGTGGGATTCTGAAGCTTCTCACTTTTCAGTTCAGACTGCAAAACTGAGCCCACATAAAACCAACTCAAATAATAGGTAGGAAAATGTCTGAGGTCCAAGATTCCTTGATAGTGCTAGGTTAATCACTGGATTTTATGCTTTTTCCAAGCTAAATGATTCTATAATTATATTATTCTAATTACATTTTGACTGACAGACCACAAAAAGGAGAACTTAAAGACTCAGTGATTACAGGTTTCCAGCTGAAGATGCCTGGTAAAAGCTGATAGCATTACAAATCCTGTCACAATGTGTTCTGCTGAGGGTGAAACTGCCTTTCACAGTTTGAAAGTGGACAAGGTAAGTTGTCATCTAGGTCAAACACCACCTCTATCACTTCTGCAACTTTGCTTGGAAACAAATGTGGGACCCAGGCTACTGCATTTAATTGGCAGAGGTGTAGGTGAAGGGACACTGGAGTCTTTCATGGGGGACTGAAGAGAAAGGCAGGGAGAGCAGATTTGCATTTCATATCATGACTTCTAAGAGATCTCAGCTGGATGCATAAAACAAGTGTTACCTTGTTTGCTTCAAGGGCCGATTCTTCACATTTGCATTGCTTTAGTCTCCCTTTGAACTCCTTCACAAAGTCCCACTGCTCTTCATTAGTTAGCACCTGCATTCCTCATAAGTCTGTATGAATGCCCACACCTGCATCTGCACCACCAGAGCCCACTGCAGAGCTTTCCACAAGCCCTCCAGATCTAATCTGCTTGATTATCCTAAATTGTTAAGACTTACCTATGCTTATTCCAATGTTGCTCTTCTCAAACCCAGGAGAAGGCAGTATGTTTTCAATGTAACCAAACTGGGGAGGAGAAACCAGCACGAACTCTAAGTCATCTGCAGTGGTGTCAGGGTCAGTGGCAAACAAATGTTTGGTAGTAAGGGCTGCTGAGGAGCCCTCCTCCACCACAAAGCTTGCACCTGTGCACAAAAAAACATGTTAAGCATTATTGGTCATGAGCTGATTTTACTGTTGTTTTTAATAAGAATGGAAATAATAACAAAGGGAGGAAATACAACAAATACTGAATTACTGAGGGGTTTTGTTTTAATGTTTTCTTCTCTGCTTTCACTGACATCTCTGCTTTTGCCATCACAGAAGTAGAGAAGAAGAGGATCATGAAATTTTTTTACTGGTTAAGTTATTAGCTAAGGTTTATGTACTGCTCAAGAACAGTTGTTACCTCTGTTTGTCAGAGCATTAATTACATGAGTGCTGTTAAGAATTGCTCGTAATGAACAATTTTTCATGCATCACTGCTTAATTTCCCTGCTGGGACAATGCTTCATTTCCAGAACATTACTTGGGTGAGCGCCTGCAAATTACAAAACTACTCATACATATGCTTAAATAGTCTCTGAGATACATAACATATACCTGATATTTACAAACAAATGACATTGAAAGACACAAGCATAGAAAAAACATACTTTTAATATGTACACCACAGACCACACTAGAAAGCCCAGGAAATTGATGGAAATTTCACATAATGGGCTGCAGTTGGACTAGATGTACATTATGAACTCTATTTCCATTTTAACTGAATTTCTTAGATTCTGAAGAGTAGTTGAGAAAATGTGGCTTCATATCTATTAATGTATAGCTTTTGTCTTTATTTGCTAGAATAATTAAATATAATGATTCTGTCCCAAATTTCTGTTTTATGTTCTACACACAAAGGTAAATAAATATCTCTATTTATGGTTATTTATGGTTATGCTTTTGCCCTGTATAAACCTGATTCTTGTTGAGCCATGAATTCAGTTCAGGGACAAGATATAGATCACTTTTACCTAGAAATAGCTTACATATGCAGGAATTAGCATGTAGACATGGTGGGGAGCAGATCTGAGTGCTCTTATCTCTAACTGCATGCTTTACACATGCAGCTGAAGAGCAGCCAGATCATACTTGCCCTGGCAGCTGGATTGGGTGTTTGCACTGTACAAGGAAATGAAAATAAAATTGATGAAAATTCTGATACAAAACTTTTGTATGCTGATCTCAACTAACTATTTCTAATGCTAAAAAATCAAATAACAAAAAAAGCCACCCTGAGTCTTTAGCCATTACAGCACTGGGTAGCCCCCTTTGTACTGCTATATTGAGAGGAAGCTTTCACCGGTTACAATTGATGGAGGCTGGTTGTCCACTGGAAGCACAGTGATGTTAAGATCATAGACAGGAAAGGGATCATCACGTGAAACTGGGGGGGAAGGAAGTCCATCATAACAGCAGTCTTCCACATCTAGGCCAGCCTCGCCATCAGAGACAATCAAGGTTAGGATCTCAATGCAAGGAGTCAGGCCAATCTCACCACCTGGGAAAAAATATTTAGAAGAAATTATTTACCAAAACTTCCTGAAGACTAATTTTTATCCTGCAAGGACAGTCTTCAATATCAAGTCAGAAGAAAAAGAAAGCAGCAGCAAAATTACTGGAATTCTTAATTCTGACTGGTGGGGTGCTGCTTGGTTAGAGATTTGGTTTGTTGTTAATAATTAATTTTAACCAGCTCACTTCTATGATATAATAAGAGGGTGTAGAAAAGAGGCTTAGTATTTTTATAGTAATTATAATGTTATAATTGTAATGTTATGATAGTATGTTATATTGTAATAACATGGCTAATAGTCCTCAAGATTCTGTTCTTTGTGCACTAATGTATGTACAAAATTTATATTGTGTGGGAAAAGTGTTTTTTCTGCACTTCTTCTCAAGGAATGTAGGAAAATCTTTCTTTTATATATGTTTTCCTCTATGACAAATGGTAATATCCATGCTCTTTCAAAAGAAAAAATTTAATACAGCAAGTAATGCATGTATTCCTATGTGCTTCTTATCCTTACAAAATAGACTATAACAAGGGCTGTGCTTAATTGCTGTACTTTATTACTGTACTGTATATTATGCCTATATGCAATCACATTTAAAGTGTGCACTGGTACAGCACTGGGGAACTGCCACCCCTTGCAAGAAGAATCTGTGAGCTCAGAGCATTCCAGCTGCCAGCACTTCTGGCAGCCTGTGTCTTGCATTGCTGCAAGATAACATTAATAAGCAGCCTGCAAAGGAAAGTGACTCCCAGACTTCTCTTGTGATACCTGCTGACAGCACATTTAATGTTAGAAATTTGGAAATGAAAACCACAAACACTACACCCTTGGTAGTACAACTTCATTGCCTCTGCAAAATATTGTCATTGAAACACAGTATGTGATGTCTTTAGAATGCAGAAGAAAAGTTTGTTGTTGGTGGCCACAATTAAGTACTTCCTTTTCAAATACCAGCTGCTCATTTTTGACAGTGCCAAGCTTGAAAATACCACATCTATTCTCCATGCTAACACAGAATTACAGAATAATTAAAGAGAAAACCAGAATGTTTCAGGGGAAAAAACACTAAAGCTGCTATTCAGAGATGTAGAATGGATAAATCAATCCCAATGAAAGGATAAATTTAAGTAAGAAAGGGAGTTTACCAGCCTTTGATTTCTGCCAGTAATTTTTTTTTTAAAAAGGTGCTAACAATAAAACCACAAAAAAAAGCATTTTAAACATTTTTTTGTCTTTAAGAAAGTCAGAACTTTCTTTATCTTGTGGTATGGAAAGACTATGATCTGTCCAAAGTAGATAGCCTTCTCGATTGGAGAGGCAAGGAAGAAGTAAAAATGTGGGGTTTTACTACCATAAAACATATCAAAATACTGTAGTTTGTACTCAATAATAATTTTGTCAAAAAAGCCCAATATATTTTGTCAGCAACAGTGAAAGTAGTGAAAGTGTTCCTCCTGGATTGTGGTGCTTTCATATACTTGTTCGAATATAATTTTCAGTTCAAGCAGGGATCTGGAGAACATATTAAAACATTTGGTAGTTGTCTATCAGACAGGTCTTTTTTAAAGCCAGTTTATTTTTTTCCCTCGTCACAACGCATGGTTTCTAAGTTCCTACTGGAATTCTGCAAAGGTGTGGATTCAGGTTAAGATATTTTTTACTAATACTTGTCTGACCACCTTTCATTCTAATTGTGTCTTTAGCTCACTTACTGGTGTGCTTGTATGTGACTAAACCAGCGATGACATCAGCCTGGGAGAAACGATCCACGGCAGTGCCAGCTCTGCTCACTACCCCATGGTGGGGCTGGCGGGCCAGCATGAACACCAGCTCCATGTCATCGCTGTCCACATCTGTGGCATAAATGTACTCCGAGGAGAGGACTACTTCTTCACCCTCCAGGCAGTGGAGCATGGGAACAAGGCCTGTTTGCATAACAGGTAGCTCATCATTCACAGGCAACACCTAATCAGAAAAATAATTTAAATTTCCTTGCTGTTCATTTCAGTGGAAGCCAGTTGTTTCAGTACACTGCTTTGCAGCTCAAACTAACAGCTTGATGCCACTGTAAGATTACACTGAGCTTTCTCTATGAGCAAAAAGAAACCAGCTGAATTAAGAATAAAAGACGTAAGTAAACCAAGCTAGATAATTATAGTTTAAGTACAAAGTGCAAGTCAAAGCTCCTCTTAGTTTTGCCACATGAACCTGAAACCTACCGTTGAAATGGAAGCCTAACATATCCATTATCTTCCAGTTTCCAAGGTAATGCAAGGACTTTCAAAGGTCAAGCTTTGAACCATTTGCCTCCACACAGACAATCACTCTCAGAAACACGCAACACACTGACCTTGACCTGCAGGATGAACTCTACAAAATGGATGCCATCTGAGGCTGCAAAGAAAATTTCATCAGTGAGAGTCTCAGAGCTGTCATGATGATATCTGTGGAAAAAAAGATTACAGAGCTACACAGATTTTTCACAGATAAAAAGAATCCATGCTTTCTGGTCATGCCTTACAATGTGTATCCCTCCCTGTGTAAGGGTGTATGCCTAACCCTGCTGATTCTGAATCAGAGTTTCTCCAAAGGGTTTTTGGGGTCTGTTACAAGAAGAAAACTCCCAAAGTAAACCATTCATCAGTCAGGAAAAAGACTTCCCTAAGGATTTGTCATCTATGTCCTGGCTGCTTGTGAGGTGTTTAGTAAAACATGTATTTCAGGACTGTGGTGAGTGCCTACTTTCTAAGTGATGGAAATAGAGCCAGGGAGCTCTAACTCTGCATGCATGTGTCATGTCTTCTTCTTGCCACAAATAAAGAAGCAAAATTTTCTTCTCTACATTAATTAATGTTTAAAAAAGTTTTCTTGTAAACAAACCGAGCTTAATAAACACACAACTTTCTTAAAAGAAAGAAGCTGGCACCAGTGTCTTCCTCACAGGAACTGCATGGCTGAATACAGAATTTGTCTCCTCACCTGCATGGAGCAGTGCTTTTATAGAGAAATCTATTTACAGCAGACATGCTGACTCCCATTTCCTGGCCACCCAATGCTCATTTCATGGTGACATTGCAATCCCAAGGTTCAGCCAGCAATCTTCTGGAGCAGCTCTGCCAGAGCTATGGTGAACACTGCTGTGGTGAGCCCTGCGCCACTTCAGGCTGTAGCTCATTCAACTGAGAGCCTCAGCTACCACAAAAGACAGCCACCACTCCTCTAACCTGACTGCCAGGGTACGCAGGTCCTCACAGGAAAGCCTGTCACCTCCATTCATGGGAACGTTTTTCAGCTCCACTACCCCATGCTGCGGCTGCCTCTGCAGGAGCAGGAAGAGATGCTCTTGTTTCGTGTCTGAATCAGAGATGAGAATGTGTCCCTCTGTAATAGGGGTCGTGCCACCCTCTTGCACTCTCAAATGGGTTGCAAAAACCTGCAGGGAGGAGAAATGCTGAGCTTTCCATACTGCTGCACCTCTAAACACACACCAAACAGGGTTATTCCCATTTGCTGTGCTATAAGGATATGTGACACAATTAAAAAAAAAAAAAAAATGCCAAAGGATATCTCTTTTCTGCTGTGTTAGAAAAAGCTAAAGAAATTACCAACAGTGGGCTATAATATGTGCATTCTCGTTCTCATCCTATTTCTGGAGGCTTCTGACCTCCTAAGGCAATAAACAACACAAAATATAGGGATGCAGTTTTGCTAACCAAGATGCAACATATATGTTTTTGCACAGATATATAGATACCAAAGGTAGTCCTCTGCTTAACAAGAAAAATGACATTCCACACTCACTAGACTCCACTATAGAAGTACTCACCAGGTACTTCTATCCCAATGCAAGCTGTGTGCAAGACTCTGAAACCCTGATACCATGGAAAATTCTTTTTTTAACTCAGTAAAATCAGAACATTTCTCTTCATTTTGTTTCTACCCAAAGCAATTTCCAAGTCCTTCCTTCTCACTTTTCTACCCTACACACTACCCTACCTCTGGGGCTTGATTGTCCACAGGAAGGATTGTAATATTGAAGCAAATCCCATACAAAGTGCCTCCATGCTGATTGCTGACAGAAAAAACAAACTGGACTTGCTGAGGTTCGGGTCCGATGTCCTGCAGGGGTGGCATGTAAGCAACTTTCATATAGTTCACAGCATGCTACAAAAAGAGAAGAAGGGCGCATGTAAGAGGAGATGATGGGGATATTCATAATCCATGACATTAGGGATCTTTATCATCCCCTGTTTAGGTGCTATCCAGCAATCAAAATAAACTTTAGAAATTTGGCACGCTTTAGCTACTAGCCATACCTTGATTAAATGCATCTTTAGATACAAATTAGGTGAGTACACATTCAAATACTCAAACTTCTATCAAAAAAATACTGATATGGTTTAGAAGTGATAGCAGAGGTCATGGCCTAAACTGCTTTATGGATCCATTTCAAAATGCTGGTCCAAGGACCTTTTCTAACTGTGACTTTAAAATAAGCAATTCATAAAAGCTAACATCTCCCATAGCAGCTGAATTTGCCCTCATTAGTATGAATAGTAAGTGCACGCCCTGTGTTTCATGGTGAGGCCAGTGATAGGAACATTAAAATCTTGCATCCAGATTGCCTACCCATATTAGGCACATGGTTTCGGGTCTGTAGGGTCAGAGCTCTCATTATGGTTCTGCAATGATCATTATGCAACTTTAACCATACAGCAGGATATAAAACAGGTCACTTTAGTAATACTTATTTGTCAAACTACAAAAGCATGAAAACTGAATTACAAAATCCTGAGAAAGTCTGTTCCAGCCTGTTCTATCCAGCACTACTGGAGGAGACACTGAGATGAACCAAGAAACAGTTCAAGATCTCATTTCCACATTTTTCATACTTTTTCATTCCTCTTTCATCATATGAAGCCAAATTCAGCCTACCCAAACAACTGTAGCCCCTGCTGGTTTTAGGATATTTGTGTTTACATATTGAAAAACTGAAACATGATAGAAATTTGTTTTAAAATCTGGTACTGGAATAAGAGAGTTTTGAGCTTCTTAAGCAAAGATTGTGATAGTACTGCTCCTCAGTTTTCACCTCTTGTTTTCCTGTCAAATAAAAGCTGTACACTTGTAAATTTTTTAAATTGCTTAGAACTCATTATGGTATCAAGTAGCATAACAAACCTGAGTAAATGACCGCAGTGCAAGAGCAGTAGGATCCTTAACCAGTTTGGGGATGGTGTCCACCATAAACAGCTTCCCAGCATCTGAGTAGCTACACAAAAATATGTATGTCACATCTTGGCTAGCAATACCAAAGAACAAGAAAAATAGCCACGTATCTCAATCTTGCATTTCAAATTAGCTTCAAACTCCCACCTGCATTGAAAGGAAAAATATTTTCCTTCCTTCCATCCTTGTTATCCATTTTAACATTACCACAGAAAACTGACCAAAAGAAATACTTTTCAGGATGATCATGAAAAATAATCTCATAAACAAGAATTACTGCGAGTGTTTCTCTACACACCCCAGATACTATTTACACCACCCCCAAGTCTAGTCAATCACAGTATTATTATTATTACTCACACACCTGCATTTATCTTGAAGTGGAAAAATTAATTATTTCTAGTTTCATGCATTTTATAAACTCTGAAATTAACTGGTTTCCAGCAACCCAGCTTTCCAACAGCAGTAACCAGCAAACTGGATAACCATGTGGCTATTTGACTGATTAGGAAAATAGCCTTCTCTCCCAGCTACATAATGATCCTTCGCTGCTTGAGGTCAAAATTGAAAGTGTTAATCTTCAGCTTAAACCATGCAATTTCTGGATTTAAAACTTTTTGTTTAGCAAATTGTTGCTGATGTTCTAATGAGATAACAACACCAGTGCTGTAAACTGCTACTGCTCCCATTCATTCCATACCTCCCTTGCTCCCATAGTGTGTTTTGCCTGTTTTCTGCTCCACATCTTCCTAGTCCACAATCAGGAGTGTCTGGTACATATTTTTGACAAAGCTACAGCAGACCTCCTGGTCTCAGTTTGGGGCAGGTCAGCCCCATTCTAACTGTTAGAAAAGGTGCTGTGACCTGCGCTTGAGGCTGTACAGAATCCCAAAAGTCAGTGTAAAATTCATATCAAACAAGCAGCGAAGGAAAGTATTTCACAAGGTTTACTCCTTCTTATTTCTTGTTCAACTATGAATTACCTATTTTTTATTACTCTGTGTATTACTCTCTTGCTTCAGGCTCTAGCTTACCCTTAATCATCAGCAGGAGAACTGCATCCAACTATTGTCACCTGCACTTTCAACAGAGGAAGAACTTGAGGCACAAGTATGTTACTGAGGCTGCTGCTCTTACATGGGTTATTCCCCTGTCCCATTTGAAATGTTTGTCAGGTTGCACCTACCCATGGGTACAAGAGAAAAATGGGGAAGTGGTTATGGTGTATGTGAGCTCCCTGTCTTGCTCTTCCACATCTATGAAGTGGAGATGTTTCTTAGTTAGGTGAGAAATCTCAGTCTCCTTAACAACCAGGTGGCGGGTCACTCCTGGAGCTTCTCTGGGCAGCTGGTCATCCACAGGGATAATGTGAACCATCATCACCTGCAATTGGGGAGACAGTAGAATCATCAGCCATTGCTCTCAGTAAGAGAATGTCCCAAGTAGCTGTTAACCAACAAGCACACAGAATTGGATCACTGGACTGTGAGATACAGGATGTGGCTGTCATGCCATATCATCAACACATGATTAATGGAGGTATTTAACAGTTAAAGGCAAAGCTTTTGAATCTTAGAGGTTTCCCTTTAAATTAAATGCAAAGTTAAATTTAGTATGTTGGGCTTTTGCATTAAAAAGCCAGTCTATTCTCAGTTGACTTCAGGATGGTTGTTTAATTTGTTTGTACTGTCCCCAAATACAATTTGTTTTCAACATTTTGTTTTATAGCATAGGAAGAAGTCTTTTTGATGAACTTTAATCAGCCAGGGAGAATTACCCCATTGAAAGCAAGAACAAGAAATAGCCCTAAAGAACACAGGTTTTGGTGATGACTGTCATCAGAAAAAATCTATACCAGTCCTATTTGAAAGCCTGTCGGAACATGTAAGATATCAGCCATTTGAAGAAAAAATTCAGGAGACTGCAAAGATGCTTCCATTCCATACCTGTGGCTCTGAGAGATTTGGAGGGTCATGACTATCACATAGCACAAACTCAAGGGAATCTTCAAATACTTCTCCTCCCAAATGATGATAATAAATCATTCCATTAAACAGATCCCTCTGAAGAAAACTGTTGACAGAATACCCTGTTGAAATGAAAAATTCATCTTCTATTGAACACTCCATGATTTTAATACTCCATTAAAGTTATGCAGTTAGTTGTCCAAGTAACTGGAGAAGTATAATGTCCTCTTTTTCACCCTAACTGGAGCAAGTCCTTCAAAATGTTCTCCCATTGTCTTCTACATTCTCTGAAGATCACCATCACGTTCTTTTCTGTGTCACTTAAAGACCATTCAAAAATGAAGCAAACAGGGCAAAAGCCCTGTTCAAAAGTCAGAAGAGAATTTGCAGGACTAGCAGCCTCTACAGCCTAGCACAGGAATTTCTGGGTTATTACATGGAAGAAGAGTTTTCTCATCATTTAGCATAATTAGGATCATATCTTATTGACTTTGTCACAGATCCTTGCATGTAAACTAACTCACAACAATATTTTTTCCGGAGTAAAGAACTCCAGGAAAATGGACTCAAAATGGAAAAATTACAAGATAAATTGTGTACACAGGGACAGTTATGCTAGTGCAGAGATCAACATTAATTAGTGTTGGGGTTTTAAACTACAATTAAATAAGTCCAAATTTGCCACTATTTGCCCTGAGCCAAAATAAGGTGTCTGACTGTAACATTTACTGTATTTTTAAAAGGAGGGGACAAAGAAAAATTCGTGGATATGCTTCATTACCTAGCAAGTTTGGTCCTGGTTTCTTCAAGACTTCTCCAGCTTGTGGTGGCTTGGTAATATTGAATAGTATGTAGTGATCACTGGAATCCATGTCCGAAGCATGGAGCATGGAGCGCTGAATCAGGATTGTCTGTCCCTCATGAACTTCAATGACCACATTGCTGATCAGAAATGGAGGGCTATCATCTTTAGGGAGGATATTTATTGGAAACTTATGGCGAATACTGTGGGAGCCATCAAAAATTCTAAATACGACAAAGTCCTTAGTAGAATCACTGTCATCATGATGGTAGTGGACAACTCCAGCCTGAATGTCAGAGACAGTGAACATAAATCCTTTCCCTCCTGTTAAAACAGTGGAAGAAAACACATCAAAAATGTGTGGTTCAGCCCAGAAAAGTATCTTTCCACTAATATGAAGATTATTGAGGGAGAGAGATGAACAGCATGTTGCTAACTAGAAAAATCAAATGCAACCTCACCTATCAAAAAAAAGGTTGTAGGAGTTGGAATAGCTAATAAGAATGCAAAATTTGTAACTGTGACAGCAGAGAAAATCCTCCAAATGTCACTAAAGGTATGTGGAGACATCAAGGATTTTTAACTGTGATTGTTTCCACTTTAATTTCAACCTCTACTTTCTTATCAGAGAATTTTACAGGCATTTTAACCATCAAAGAATATATCAAAACATATATATTTATAATTAAAGATAAGGATTTCATTTCAAGTAAAATATAATGATGTAGGGATTTTGGTATGTTGAGGTTATGGTCTGTAATAAGACAGTTTTATACCTCTGCTTCACTAGAAATGTTATGTATACAGACAAATATTCAGGCAAGCTAAAGGATTCATGAACTGCAAGCTGGCACTAAAAGGTATGATCTCCCCAGGGCCACCAAGAAAAGAAGCCAGGCATTCCTCTAAGGTTTTACAAAAAAAAGACAATTTCCAGAATATGTGGTGATGTTTTCCTTGGCATGAGGAGAGACAAAAGAGAATAAGGCGCAGTCACTGGAGATAAAATGCCCACCTCTGGCTGGTACATGGTAGCCTGAGAAACCCTCAAACTCAGTATGCACAGGCAGGATTGCCACCAGGAAATGGGCCCTGAGTGGCTGCACAGCCTCCCTAACACTGTCTCTGGGGAGAGACAGCACTGCTAGCACTGCTACAACCCACCTAGCACTGCTGCCAGCACACAGTTCCTGTCTGTAGTTTTGCAGGAGGATGATCTTGCAGACACTGGACTACTTGTCCAGAGTTTCCTGGAGTAAACTTTACTTCTGAATAGTTTCTGTATTTGCTATATTCAAAACACCACCTTTCTTTTTCTTTAAATATCTTCTTTATGTCTTTAGGTTATGCATTTTACATGAACACATGATAGTGGCAACATGTTCCCACCCTGCCAAGAGCAGAGTGATTTCCATTACATAACCTTTTCTCCAAGCACTGATATGCTGGAGAGTAGAACTAGTGATATTGATAATGCAGAAGGCCAATGAGTTAGAATTCTAGTTTAATTTCAACTTTTTGATATAAACCTTAAAGCTGCCAGTAACAACTATATCCAAATGCTGTCTGTATTTGCCAACAAAACAAAATCACTTGGCATTCCTTAACATCTGCAAGCAAAAATGTAAGAACTGAAAATGTATTGACTGTGTTTCTCCAAAATCTTTCTCCAAAATGTTTCTCAATGAAAGCATAGCTGATTTCTTTAAAATTTTGCCTTTGGAGTGTAAACATACATTAAGAAAATGAAGGCTTAAATACTGAATTTTTTGAACATTCCTGTTTTAATACGCATGCCTAGTGTGGTTGTAGCAGGGGAAGGTGGTCAGCAGAGGGAGCAGAGCTGTTGTTTTATCACAGAGGAGATTTTTCCAGTCTCTGCAGTTGAAATCACCTACCTCTGACTGAGAGCTGCCCATGCTGTAAGCCATCAACTGTGACCAAGCGAACATTTTGGATGTCATCATTGTCTACAATTTGGAAGTGCTGCCATGTGATGGGTCGGGATTGCCCCTCTAGGAGGTTGAGTCCTACAAAGAGCAGAGAGTTACATCACTGTCAGCATCTAACATTTCTAAAAGTGTTTCCAACCAGAGGAAAAAACTCAGAATATTTAATTCTATCTGCACATCTATGTGTGAAAGGCGTTCCAGTGGAGATTTAGATATTAGGAAAAATTTCTACACTGAAAGAGTAATTTAGCTTTGCAACCAGCTCCCCAGGGCAGTAGTGGAGTCACCATCACTGGAAGTGTTCAGAAAACAATGGGCGTGGTGATATTCAGATGAAGATAATTTTGGAGGTTCTTTTCAACCTTAATACTTCTATAATACTATGATTCTAAGGCCACCTAAAAGTCTGACAACAGCTTCTGACATACTTGAATTTTTTCATTGTCTTTAAGGAATTTTTTTCAGAGAAATAACCAATTCTGATGTTGCAAAATGCACCTAGTGCAGGTAGCTTCACGTGTAAGTTGCGCATTGTGTCCTGGGGGGAGGGAAATATCTGGAGCCCCAGGCAAAGAACCATCAATGGGCATGGGGTGTGTCTGGTCTAAAAGAGGGCATGGGGTGTGTCTGGTCACCCAGGGACTGCAACAAGAACAAATATCACCACTGGAACAAGTACACACAGTCTGTGGGGGTATAAAAGTCAGGGATTCCTGTGTTTGGGGCACCTCCCTGCAGGCACCCAGTTTGAGCTAATTTTGTGCTGCTGCACCACAGTTAAATTACATACAGGAAACAGACAGCAAGGATTCCAATATGGGAAACCCAGACTGAGCCAGTAACAGAAACTTGTCTGTTTGTGTGTGTGTGGTGAGTGTGGGAAGTCAAGCAGGACATCCATCGGGTCTCTGGAGCCACCTGCTGTGGATGGCTTCAGAGCCAGCAGTGCAATGGCTTCAGTCTTGGGTAGGGCAATTGTGGCTCACAGAGAGGGGTATCTGAAAGGTAAGGGAGGAAATTTCATTGACATCTGGTTTCTAATTATCTGATAATCTAATGAGGCACATTTCTGGACATTTGCACTGACAGGAGCATTGCACTTGAAATCTCACAATGTCTGAAACTGGGCATTTAGATTTTTTAGTGAGTCTGCTGTTAAAAACATATGTTGATCTTCCTGACAGAGGACGGTGCTCCTTCTTAATGAGACAGTCATTTCAGGTGAGGTTTCTCTGGAAAACATGAGGCACCTTCTCAGATCCTTTCTTTTTCTACCGTAGGAAAACTGCATTTTCCCTGTTGTTAACTTCTAGACGTGTTTGATCTTATATTTTTTCCTTTTGATGATTAAATATCAATGCACTCTAGATGAGAGACTCTGTTTCCTTTCCAGTGCAGGCATTATAAATCTGTTTGAATTAGACCTAACCCTGTAAGGTTTCCAGGCTTTTGATGCTGGTGGTATATCATGCCCTTTTTCCTACTTGTTAATTTTGCACACTTCCACTTTAAACAACACCAACAAGCCTTGGTCTTTCCTACATGCTACCCCACTCTTCCTATTCCATAGAAGTTACCCTTAATGTTCATACCTTTTTATGTACAGTCCATTCTTCAAGAAAATGTTGTATAAATAAATCACAGTTTTCCTGTAACTCTATTTTTTCTTTATTTTTCATTCCAGTTAAGACATTAGATCTTTTCAAGTTGTTTTAACATGTTCCCTCCAAAATGGATATAGGGGAAAATAGATTTCTGCTCCTTCAGTTTAATGATCCTTAGACTCCAGGTGTAAATCTGATTTTTAGAGCTTTGACAAATATTTGTGTCAAAATGTTATTGATTCTGAAGCAAAATTAACTTAGCATAAGAGATCTCACCTGTATTCCATGAAACCCGAGGGGCATTTGTATCTGTTGTTCTGATAGAAAGATGCACAGTGATTGGTAAACTCCTTTCAAAGTAGAAGTCATGCACCTCAAACTCCACCTGTTGTGAAAACAGATAAACTGCTTATTGAAAACTGGAAACCAAATGTACTCCAAAACACATATAGTGCATTCTCTTCTGAGAGATCTTACAGACATTTGATAATATGTTAATAAACAAAACTTGATTTAGCTTCTAAAAAGAGCCACGGAAGTTCTGCACAAAACTGAGCCTTTTTTGCTCTTTGCAGTGAATTCTGTGAAACTTAGTTTGTAGTGTGTGTAATTTTAATTTTATTTGGGTAGTTAAATCACCAATTAATATAGAGCTTTTTTAAACTAGTAGTAATAAAAAGTGAGGGAGACATTTCCTGCTCTTTTAAGATGTGTAGGACCAGAAATAGGTATGACAGAAAATATATGTACTAGTACAGAAATTATTTTTTTTTTTTAAATCAAACTCTTGAGTTTTCAGATTCCAGAACTGTCAAATTCTTGAACCTGCAATCAGACAATGCTGAAAGCAGAACAGAGATGAGGCACTTAAGGAACAGATGTTTTGGTAGGATGTCTGGTCCTCACTTTAAGGAAACAGGGAAATGGGGTTCCTGTGAGAGCCAAGAAAAGAAAGGTGAGACAAGTCTTGTCAGCATCAATTGCCAGTTACTGTTGCTGTTGCTCTGCTTTCCAGGCAACCATTTCCTCAGCTTATCTTGCTCTGATTTCTTGTTTGTTCAGCTTTATTACTTTAGTACCAACCATTTTGCTTTGATTGGATAACTCCTTAAGTAACTTATCAGACAGTTATTTTATAACTCACTCAAGAACCTGCAGACAGAAACCTGACCTCTTTCATCACTTCCATCATGCTCTCTGTGTTAGTGACATGCTTTTACTACTCCCAGCAGGAACTGTTGGGAGCCCCTTTTTGCTATCCCTAAACCCTCATTATCACAGCAGGTAGGCTGTAAGGCCAAAGAGCAACCCTGCCTTTAACCGGTCTATCTTTCACGACTTTAAATATGTCACCTCTGCACAGGTCACAGAGATCAGTTACATTATGCAGGGATAAGAACTGTGTGGAAAAGGCACCACTGATCTTTACAAAGCCCCTTGGGTAAAAGTACAGGCACTGTTATTTCACTATTCCTCTTACTAAAAAAAAATCCTGTTTAGGTATTTCTCAGTCAGAGGGGATAAAAGGTTTTCAGTACAAAGAAATTCTTATGGAATGAGCAATAAACATCTATTTTGTGTTAGTTAAGATGATGTGTCATAGGAGAAAGTGGTAAAAGATTTTACCTCTGCTCCTGTATTACATATAGTTTTAAAAATTTTTTCCCCTGAAAAATGTCCATTACATACGATTACATTTATTTCCATTTTACTTAATCTTAAGGAGGTGAAAACCAGTTCACACATGTTCACACATCCCACTGTTACCTCATAACTCCTCCTCTCTGTGTGGCTGTTATTTGGAGGCTGATAAGCAATGAGCATGTCACTGAGATCCTTCCACGTGAAGGAGCCAATAGGTTTTGTGTGGTCAGAGAGGTGAGTGATAAAGCCTCGTGGAGGTGGCTTGGTGATGTTGAATATAAGCAGGGACTTTGGAGTTTCATTGTCTTCAGCATCAATGGTTGTGGTTGTAATAGGGGTTAAAATAAATTGATCTACTTCCAGGATGAACTTTGCCATTGGGGCAGCTTTGGGTATTTGGTTGGGAACAGCACCTCTAATCTGAACAGGGAGCCATGCATACTCCGTCTACAACAGGAAAAAAATGAGACAACTAAACAGGCAAAGTAAAGTGAAAAAATAAATCAAATTTCTTCTAGCTTCACATAGCAAATCATGGTACATGTTAAAGCAATAATTATTTTGAAAAGAAAAATTAAAATATTTTAATTAGAAAATGCCTAGAGTAAATATTGAGACATCATGAATATGACTTTCAGGTTCACTAGTCTTATTTGTGTCCTTATTTGAGGCTGAAATGACTTAATTTGATGTGAGTTTAATGAATAACTTTATCTGACAGAAACATGCACAAGCTATTAATTATTATTAACTGAATATGTTCACAGAGCTCTTAACTTATAATTACTGTGTATGCTGAAGTCAGTGCAGATCACGCTGTACAGAAGTTGTGGAATTATGCCAGAATTAATTTTTCTTTCAGGATAAACTACTCATGTCTGACAGTAATCAATCAGAGGTGTTTCTCTCTAGCTATAATGGTCTAATCATAGAGGCATGGAGATAATGCCTTTCATTAACTTAGCTGGCAAATTTGTAAGAACTGAAAAGATTTAAAGGCTCCCTATCTCTCTTCAAAAGCGACAAGGAGAAAAAAAACTATTAAAAAAGAAACAATGACAAAAACCACAGGATGATAATCAGACATTATAAACTTACATAAAAACCTACCTTGTGCAGAGTTTTGCTTCTGCTGTCTGAGAGATCCAACCTCACAGGAATATAATCAGTGTCAGGTGAGGGGGGGTCAAGATGTCGATACTGAATTCCCATTCTCAGAAATTCTTCACAGCTCATCTTTTTGTTGTTAATATCTCCTAGTCCCTGTGCACAGCTCCTGTTTCTGCACTGTTGGCCCAGGCGGTGCTCTGTAACCCAAAAGCAATAGTGAAAGTTACCAGAGCAGAAACCACCATGGGGAACCTGCCCATGTAGCTAAAGCAACCCTGAGACAGACAGTGTGATGAGAAGTAGGGCTTCTTTCCTTAATTTCTCCTACAGGATTTTGTTTTCATCTGATGTCTTCCAACTCCATCCTACCTTAGTGTTTTGGTTAGGTGCTGCCTCCAGCAATGACCTGTGCTGTTTCTACTGAGTCTTGGCACACACAAAACTGTCACATTGGTCCACATATCTATGGGCCAGAAATATGGCCAGAACCCGGTCAAGGAATTATTGACCCAGATCTGTGATCTGCATGGTGCCTCACAAAAGCTTCATGTCCCTTTCATGCCCACAATAGCTCAAGCTGTTCACTAAATTTCACACAACCCACTGTTACACAGCACATCTGAAACGGCCCACTACTCCAGACTTAATCTGCTGCATCTCTCTGAAGGTGCTAATGCAAACAACAAAAGCACATCATACTAGTGTCAGGGAAGAAGCTCCATGGCTGATCTCTACCAAACTGCCCTTGCTGCACTTTCCCAGCAATAAGCTGGCCATGAGCAGGCAGGTGAGTTTCCGAAGAGATTATGGAAATGGTGCAATCCAGGTTTATCTTCCTGTCATAATCAAAGGTGAGGACGTTCTTGTCAATCACCCTGGACAGACCGTAGTATTCAGGGACCTCCAACGCGTGGGAGCGCATTTTTATGATGTTACAGTCTGGCTCAAGTAACTGCACATGAAGGGTGAAAGTTTCTACAAACGTTTCTGTTTCTGTAAACCTGCAAGGGACAGAAGAAAATCAGTTATGTTTCATGCCATCTTCTATTGCTTTGTGATTTGGGCATTGTCTTCATCTTTGAAACGGAATTACTTGAACTGATTTCTCTCTTGTGTGCTCAAGCCTTGAATCACCATAACATAGATCCTGCTGCCCAAATTCCCCTTCTTATAAGGGGATGTGTGTGAAGATGTAACTCTCTGTGTGTATATGAGTGTCTGTCCCTATCAGCAGGACAATAGAGAACAAACATGCAGTATTCTGAAAGTGCTATTGCCATTTTCCACAGCATAATGAAAAATCACTGGTTGTGTGTAATAAGCCCGCAATACATAATACACGTTAAATGAGCGTATCTGCAATACATGGTGAGAAATGTTTCTGTAAACAGATGGTCACTTCTTGACTAATGATGCAGCTACTGGATCTAAGTGGTTACATCATGTACAGCAGAACATGCTTTAACTGTAAAAAATGGACTGCTTGTTCTTCCTAAGGTCAGCTGGGCTCCTGGTAACAGTGAAGTGTGACCTGCTGCTGCTGCTGCTTACCTGTACAGCCTAAGCATGACCTTGTCTTCATCTAAAATCGGACATCCATTGTGGGTATATTTGACTTCATTAGGAAGGAAGTGGCAGTCAAAAACCTATGAAGGAGAAAGAATATACTGGCACCACACTGCCAAAGATGTTAACTTCACAGCCCCTTCTCTACTTCTCTCTGAGTGCCTGGAACCAGACTAACAAAATGTTTAATATGTAGTTCATTTCTGTGAACAGGTATTCACCTGTATGTGATCCCTTTGTGGGAGTCAGAGCAACCACTTAACATGGGACTGCCTGCACGCCACAATTAGAAGGGCAAAGGTTGTATGTGATTGTTTCAGGCTGCCAAGTCCCTCCCCAGTACAACAAATAGTTTGACCTCACCTTCTTTACCACTGCAGCCTGTGGAGTTAAGACTGTAAATATATCCAGCAGTATATACAACTGCAGTGGTGCTGAAAAGCCAGCAGTTCCATCATAATAATTTGAGACTTATTGACTTTTAAAGTTGCTCATGACAATAGCTTGATTATATAGTAAATCTTGCTTTATGTCCACCACAATTATACCACAAAAGTACAACATAGCTAACTTATAATTGTTCCCAGTTTCTGTGATACTGACTTTGTACCAGTAGCTCTTTTCTAGATCAGACATCATCTCTGTGCCATACAAACATCCATCCCCAAAATCGATGTAATCCACAGCACAAAAGCAAGCAGATACCTATGCTTTCCTACCAATTCAAAATAGACTAATTCTGACAACATACCTGATATAGGCAAAATTTGTGAGTCTGTCTGGCCACAGTTAACCATCTAAGGCAGACACTGCTTTCAGGCAGATTGATTTATTTAATGGTTGGTTGGTTTGTGAAAGCAAGGCAATGAGAAAACATGCCTGACACAAATAGAAGAAAGATTGCTTTGACATACCCATTCTTTGGAAAAGGGATTTGGGTTCTGAGGAAAACAATTTCCGTGTTCTCAAATACTGCAATTGGCAAGACTGGAAATTTAAAATTCCCCCTCAGTATCGTTTCTTTACTGAATTACCAGAAAGCTCCTAGCATTGATAGACTGTGTTAACCTTGTGATGAAAGGGAATCCCTACGCAGTCTATGGAGCATGGAAGATGCTCATGTTTCATATCTTCAGAGAGAAAAGGCATATTCTAGCCAGCAAGAAACCAAAATCACTGCATTTCCAAAGCATTTCACTGTGAATCTAAACATAGTTTTCATTGCATTATTTGGGGCAGTATTCACAAATGGTTATATGGACTTCCACAGACTAAAGTGAAATTTGTTCAACACTTACTAACAGACATAATAAGGCCATAACTAATAGCAGTTAATATATGTATATGGCTGACTGACTAGCCTTTTTTTTTTCAAAAAATAAGAGGTAATTTCTTAATGACAGTAATTTTTTAAAATATGACAAAAGAATCATGAAAATTATTATTTGAGCCAATTCATGCAAATGCAATGCATGAATTTTGTTCATTTCCCTAACCACTTTAGACCATGGTGAAATGGCTGAGAGACTTTAGTAAGGTTCTAAAATTTTGACTGAAAGTGTAACTCATAGAGAAAATCTTTGGATGCTCTGACTTTAGGTGTAAAATTTATGTAATAATTTAATTCTTAATTAATTGTTAGTACATGCTTAACTGAAGCACCTCATGACATTTGCATTAAGAGATTTAAGAATTATTGAACTTTGTTTCTTTCTAACCATTACACAGAATGTAACTTACATCCTTCTCTAACGGAAGAATAGTTAGAGTTTCTCAGCTTTCATTATTAGTGAAAGGGCCCACTTCCACTGAAGTCATTCTTAGTTGCTCAAGCAATGTGATAATTTTTCTATATTCCAAGCACTTTTAAAATTTATTGCCTGCTTTTAACTTCCATCAAGAAGTGCATTGTACAATGTCTTTCCTTTTTTTAGTTGTTTTTTGGGGCTTTTTTTAACTGATGAGATAGTTGATTTTCAGACATATATATACATGGATTAATCTCTTGGAATAATCTGTGGTTTTATGGAAAGTACATTTGGTTTTATTTGTTGGGTCTGCTTAGAAAGGAATGACAAGAACAATATGTGGAAAACAAAATTACACTCATATGATGAAAATTTTGACTATGTTGTGGCTGTTCTGTTGTGCATTATTTTCAAATTCTGTAGAAATATGTGTTCTGCTTTTTTTTTTAAACAAAACCAAAAAATATTCCTTTTTCTTACTTAATGTCCTTTCTTTCTTAGTAGAAACTAATATAAAGGAACATGATATTTAAGTAATACAAGGGATAGTCTTATGTAATAGTCTACAAAAATGGAAAATAAAATTAAGTAGTTATGTGGTATGCTATCTTGAAGAAAGAAAAAAATGTATATTATATACAAAACCCACTCATATGGTAGCTTCAGAAGCTTAATGTTGTACACTGAAAGTGAGATTCTTGACTGACATAAATCAGTGTAAAGCCCTCAAAGTCAGTAGGATTTTGGTTTCATGAGGGTGTTGTGGGGGACAAGGCCAAAGGGATTACAGAAGTCCAGATAGAAGACGTCCGAGCCCTTCCCTTGCCCACTGATGGAGTCACTCCATTCACAGAAAGCCAAGGGGTGGGTCAGGCAGGACCTGCCCTTGGTGAAGCCATGCTGGCTGTCTTGAATCACCTCCTTGTCTTCCATGTGCCTTAGCACAGCTTCTACTAGGATCTGTTCCATGATTTTCCTAGGAACAGAGCAGAGGCTGACAGGTCAATAACTCCCAGGAAAGATCTACCTTTTTATAGGATGGTTACTGTAGCCATCCTCACCTGACTGCCATGACTTTTCAAATATTATGGAATGTGGCTTTACAGCTACATCAACCAGTTCCCTTAGGACTCAGGGATGCATCTCACTGAGTCAAATCATATCAAAGAATTAAATGTCCTTATTTTTAAGACATCATTAGCTCCACATCTTAATTGGTAAGAAGAGATTGGAAAATTTAGAACCTTTCTACAAAGGTTTGTTACCACTGACTGACAGTCAGTTTATATATGTATTTAGACACAATCTGCTTTGCAAAAAAGAAACATCTGGTTTATGTTTCCTGATATGTTTTCCTTTTGTATGAACAGGCAACTCTAATTGTCTATAAATTCACTGGGTAAGACAAAGGAAATCTAAATATTTTCCTAATTACTGTTGGGCTTTGGATTTTTCCACTTCAACTGCTTTTCAATTACAATTTATAATTAAATTGTCATACATTCCTAGAACATAACCCAATTTAATGGAAGTAAACCAAATCATACCAGAGACATTTTCTTGCTGCAGAATTTCCTGTAGAAAGATCATGAGTGGCACAAGGAGATCTAGACTCTGGCACATTTTTTCAGGAATGGTGAAAGCTCAGGCACCACTAGCAGGCACAGTCTTTGTCCAGCCTGGTGCCCTAGGGGCACCTGCCCAACAGAGCTCTTCCCTCTACATGTGTGCCTCCAGCTTCCACACTCAGCTGCCTGGGCAGATATTCAGGGCCATGAAAGAGCAGGTGCTTAATAGATGTGGGGCTGGGAGAGGGGAGGTTGTCTGGAAAATAAGGTGCAGTGAATGCACATCTCCTGGGATCTCTTGCAAAGGGCCTCTAGCTCTGTGCTTGAAAGATGTTGGGTTACACAGGACAAAGTGGCTATTTCAAAATGCCTGGGTCCTACTGCACATAGAAGCTGAGGCAGAAGTTAAAAGCAAAATTACTCCTCAGCCAGACAGATGGCCTACAGAAGAGGTTCACTGTAGGTTTCACATGTAAGTCCCTCTTTTCCTCCTCTCCTTTAGGTTGTATATTAAGAAAAATTTCTTTACTGAAGGGTTGGCCAGGCATTAAAACACATTCCCCAAGGAAATGGTGGAATCACCATACTTGGAAACATTCAAAAATAATATATAGGGACGTGGTTTTTAGTGGACCTGGCAGTGCTGGGTTAATGGCTGTACTCATTGTTCTTCGAGGTCTTTCCAGCCTTAATGTTCTATGTTTGTAGGAGTCAGGGACCACCCTGTACTGGGGAAGTAGAGGGGGTGTACTAAGGCCAGTGTCCCTGGCTGGCAGAAAACAAGCCCTGGGTAGTTTCTGCAGATGCACTACACTACTTAAGGCAGTCTCTAGAGAAGATCACACATTGTCCTCCTGGTTTCCCTGGTACGCCTCTGCTCCTTAGGAGGGCTGATTCAGCTGAAGTACTTGTCAGTGGTTTGCAAAAATAATACTGATGAACAAGCCAGAAGTTTTGAAAAATCTATTGAGATTCACCTATCTTCACAGAAGCCACCAAAAACCCTGGAAAGGTTAAAAACTATAGTCATATACAAGCACATGAAAATGTATGCTGTGGCACAAACCAGAATTTTTCAAACTCCAAAACCTGCTTGGTTATGAACCATTAAAACCATTTATCTTCTGTCTATAACATTACATGTTCATGAACTGTGTTCAACTCCTTCCTGTTATAACTCAGGTGGGCAATTTGTAAAGCAGATGAGTAGCAGAAATGTAATATGTGAAATATATTTCATTATTCCTACAAGCTCAACATTTGAAAAGAAAACAGGGGAGTTTTAATGTATTTGCCATCTGCTAACAATTTGGCTGTTGCAGAGCAGAACAAACAATGCTGCACACAATGTGCTTATTGTATGTGATTATTTTTTCTTAATTGGTCCTTAAGTAGGTGGCTCCGTGACTAAAATTCAAAATGCTGTAGTGGGATATGCATTATTCAAGGGGCACTGGTTACCCTCATGGGAGAAAAATAAGCAGCTGAGAGACTGAGGATATCTCCTAACTGGAAGTTTTGAAATACCCATTCTTCACTTGTGAAAGGAGACTCTGACCAGACTCACTTCTGTGCACTCGTGCTACTGATCTCAGCTTTTGGATTTCAGGGTTGCAGTTCTCTGCCAGCTGTCTACATAAGCAAAAGCTGAATCCCACACACTGTTCAGTTTCATGCCTTTTAGTCACTACCCAAAGAAGAACAAAAATCAATCAAGCAGTCCCTTTTAGTTTCTCCCAGACCTGCGCACACTAATACTCAAGGCAGCAAAGCAGAGCCCAAATACCTGTGGAGTGAGTTTCCCAACCCTCTGTGTTATTGGCTCATTGATCACTTCTACTTTGCAGACATCTTTCTCTCTGGGGATGGAAAAGTTGAGGTCTTCTTCTGACAGGAAGACAGATTGTCCCTTCATCACTTTCACCCCAAGGTTCACACTAATAAAGGAGGAGCACACAACTCTTAACACAACAGGCAGCAGTAGAAGCAGCCAGCCTTTCTCAGAGGGCTTCATACTATAGGGGGGTGCCAGCCTTCTTCAGTGAAAAAATTTCTTAACAAAGGGAGTCTTCTTCCTCCACCAGCAGACTTTCACCATATAATTAAGGCATTATTAGTCACAGATTAAAAATGTATGACACATTTTCTATTAATAGGCTCTCCTTGACTGAAATTTGGGCAGTTATTGGGCAGATATTTTCAAAATATCCTTAGTTTTTTATAAAATTCATTGGTCAAGCCTGACAAAATGATGAATGTGTTCTCAAGGTTTGTCAATCCTGAAAAAAAAACAAGAGAAAGAAATTGCTATAAGGAATCAGGCAATTATAGGGAAAAAACAAAACAACTAACATACAAAATACTTCCACCATTTCTGACAAATGCAGTTCATTTTAATACCATTCAGTACACACATGATCAGAAAATAGCAGACAACCCCAAAGTCTGAGAAGAAATCAACGGAGATAAAAAGACAAGATAATATAGAAAATAAATTACACAAGTTTCTCATGCCCCTAATTACAGTGAATCTTCATCTTTCATGTTTATGACCTCATAAGAAAGTAATTTTTTTTCTGGCATTAAACAAGCACTATTGAAATCCTTTTAAAAGCCTAATTTCTACAACCCACCAAAGTAACTGAAGTTACAGCACAAAGAACAGGAAGCGATTGATTTAATTAAATTTGAGAATAAGAATTCCAAGACAGAAAAGTGTCAACATTCCTTTTTGTAAAATTTTAATGCCCTGACTAATTACTTGCCACAACCTTACAACCAACAGGGAAGTTTCCTGAAAGTGAATTAAAAAACAAGTTCTTGTACGTCTTTATTTTCTTTGTTGTTGTTGTTAATAGGTAAGTGTTCACTCTACTGTTTCTGGCAGAATGAATTTCTGAGCAGCCTGTAACTGAATATAGGTATCCACCCAGATTTAAATTTCACTGAAAAAAACCTGGCAGTTCAGAAGTTCTGTAAAATTATTCACTTCCAAAAGTTAAACAAGACAGATCTACTCACTTCATCACATGTTTAAGATTGAAAATAACATATTAAGTTAGATGTATGTTGACTGTGTAGTCTGGAATGCAAATTTTTACTCTAATTTTCTAGGTATTTATCTGAAAGTCTTTCCATTTTGGTTTAAAATATTGAAACCATGCCAGTCTGAAGAAAATCTAAGAGAAAATGTAGAATTCTAGCCAGTGGAAGAGGAATGAAATCCATTGTAGAAAATTCAGATAAGAAAACAATTAGAGATTTTAGTTTCAGACTAGGACCTGGCAAAGTGCTAAGAGGCAGTTAATGACTCTGATACATAGACCTGGTGGTTTGCATCTCATGACAATGCCACTAATTCTCTGCTCCATAATAGCAGGCTGAGGCATAGAAAAATGGTGCAAAATAGCTTTATTCACAGGCATTTTCTTACACAGTGCCTCATCAGAAATTATAAAATTAAAGCCTAGATAGTTTTGATTTTCTGCACTCCAATGTGGATAGCTATTATAAAACAATGTCAAAGTTGAGAGATAGCTTCATCACCAGTTTGAAAATGACACTCATGCAGCGACCTCTGCATCTTGACTCTGCTACATCTGTTTCTGGTGCCTGCCCCATAAATCCCAGCACGGAATACAGCTGTAAACCTTGGGTGCAGGCAGTGGCTTCTATGCTGCCCTTTCCTGCATCAAAAACAGAACAGAAAGTGCTCAAGAGGAATCAGGAGCATTTTGATCAATTTCATGGTGGATGTATGAGATATTCTCTGCTACAAATTTGGCCCCTTTGTCACTGTGTATTACAGTCTTGCTTTGACTACTTTAAGGTGCAGACAGAGCTCCTGTATCACTATATGTTTGCCCCATATGTTGCAGCCACTGGCCTCTACTTGGATGCTGTAGGACTGTCTCCTGAGGTGGCCAAGAGAAGACCTTGGGAAGTACAACCTCACTTTCTCAATTACTTATACAATCATAGCAAGATGAAATGGCAAGAGATTCTTTCAACATATAATGACAATAAAATGAGAAGGTTTTGGGGTGAGTGCCAAGGCATTAATATCCTCCCTATCTGTAAAGAAGGTGATTGCTTCAATGAAGTCATGTGTGTGCTACATGGTACTTATACTGATTGACAGTCTTCTGCTCTTCAGCAGATACACAGCTGCTGGTGATGCCATTGTCACATTTTGTGACTGTTTTGAACTTCCTTACAATCTCCTTACTTCTCTGCCCTTAATATCACAGCTGAACCTGATTCTCCTCTGCTACTCATTGCCACATCACCGGTGTCTCCAGAAGGGACATACAACTAAGGGACTGTTTAATTCCAAATGCACCAAAATATTTCAGATTACGTAGTGGCCTAATGAAATAATGGTATTCACAAACAACATAGAAGGAAATTAAGCTGAAATTAAGCTGTTTTCTCATCAGCTTTCTAAGGGTCTGTCTATATGCCTAAACAGCTGAAACAACTGAACAACTCCAGGTGCACTGTGTGAGTACAAGCTCACAGAAAGCTACCAGCTTTGGTCCCAGAAGCAAAACAGTCAGTTCTGTGATATATCATGTATAGCTGTTATTCCTCAGTGGGAATGGAAGATTTAATTTATGAGGAGGGGCCAACACAGCTGGATTTGTTCAGCCTGAAGAAGAGAAGCCTTATTGTTTATTTTTAGACTTCTAACAGAAGAGTGCCTGGAGCACAAGGAAGAGACATACAAACACACTAAAACAGCAAGGTTTATTTAATAAACAACTAATCAAGACCCGAGTTTCTTGATGTAACTTTGAAGCCAAATTTTCCATAAAACTGGCTTTTCTTGGGAAAAGAGGTAGGCACAGTTACCTGCAGAGGTCCTTTTCACCCTAAATCATATGCTGACTCTAAGCTGAAAAAGTAGAGCCATCTGACTACTAAGATCTAAATTAATAACCTGGTGCATTTTTGCAAAATACAATGTTATACTCTGCCACCTGTCCAGCAATTCCCCTGAGATCCAATATAAATATTATATATTTCTATATATAAATACATATAAAATGGTATAAAAAATGTGGCAACAAGCAAGGAGATCTCCTTTCCCAAAATTAGAGGCAATTGGCCAAGCTGACTCTGAGATTTGAAAGCCTAGAAGATAAGTCCCAAAGATGTGCCCAAGGCATTGAACAAGGGACACTTGGCAAGGGGAGCTCTAGGGAGCTGCTCATCTGCGGGCAGCTCCTGCCCACTCAGCAGATGAGCCTGGGCTAAGGCAGGGGGAGAAGGAGCCTCCGAAATGGAGTGAATGTGAGTCTGTAGAGCTGACAGAGGGACATACCAAACCAGGGACAATGTAGAGAATGGTTTCAGTTAAAAATTTCCTCCAAGTGCCAGAACTGGTATTCCCTCAGGGCTGCTGGTGCACATATGAGAAATGATGCAATGGTTAATTACAAACATAACAAGTGGGTCTGATTGTGAGCAGAGCTACATTGATGTAAGTAAAAGATTAATACAAATTTAGATAGCTCTCTACCAATACAAAACAACTGAAAGTAAAATCTGACACAGCACCAGTAAGTCTCAGCTCTAATAGCTAAAACTTGAGAAAAATACCTGTAATCACAAGTGGCTTTGAGCCAAGTCTCAATGACACCCAAAACCTTCATTGGGATTTGGATGAGACTTCAAGAGTTTCTCTGTATATGACAAAATCTCTGGTTTCCTGGGATATTTCCCTCAGCAGATGGATCAAAATTTCCCTAATCTTTCGCAAAACAGGAATGGGATAATGAAGAATGATTGCTGCGGGTTGGAAGTTGGATTGATTTGTTTTAATGAATACCAGAAAAAGTTTGCAAGAAACAGAAAGAACATACAAAAATTTTTGAGGACACATTTAAAGAAAACAACTAAGAGCTTTCCATGATTTCTAGGAAACAAGATTAGTATTATAGTAATTAAAATCTGGCACAGGGCAATGAAAGGATCATGAGGTATTAAATTAGGAGAATGTGCGCTTAACACATGCACCCCTTGGACTGTTTGCTATCTAATGGTTCTGTTCCATGCACTACAAACAAGAATTACAGGTCACCAAGAAGCTAAGTATGTGGCAAGGTATTTGCTGAGTTAAGGAATGGCAGATAACACCCTGTAAGTAGTTACACCTTGGACCCATGCCAACAGTAGAGATGCATTTTGCCTAAGGTAAAGTGCAATTCTCAATTAGCTGAGATGGTGACTAGTAGAATTCTCTAACTAGAAAATAAGTTACTTTAAAAATCCCCTTCTAATAACCATTTGAAGAAACAGTGTATAATTATCTGCAGAATTTGTTGGAATATCTCAGCAAAACACTGTAAAAGCAACTTGTTTTTAAAAGTTGATAATTCCAGACAAATACATAGAAATCAGCAGGAAATGTAAAATCTTTGTAAGCACATGTATTAAGGGACACACGTAAACTTTTATGCATGCATATGACTAATAAACCTCTGCCTATTTTAGATGAATCAGTTGTCTGAATGAAGATGAAAATGTAAAAATGCTGATAGTTCCCTATTGCGAAATAAGTGTACAATTTTAAAACATGCATTTAAAAAATAAGTTATCCCAACTAAATGAAATATATCCTTTTTAATGACTTACTAGTATCAAAAGGTTTTAGCATATGTTTCAGAGCTTTTTATCACATTTCTTCTAGTGTGTCTCATTAATAAGACAATTCTAAGCAAATAAATCTTATTTAGCTCTTCCAAGCTTTTAAAGCCACAAAGTTTCATTATATCTGATGAAAAAAAGCCAGCGTGGTTAAGACATTTATATCAACTTGAATATTAGGATAAAGTAAGCTGTTTGGAATCCAAACTTTCAAGTTAGCTTCTACTAAACCACTGGCAAAACCCAGTGCCTGCTTTCCTCAAAGTTAGAACTGAATTTTCATCCATCTCGAGCTCAAAAATTACTGTCTGGCTGCTCTGCTGCAGCATTCAGCAACAAACTGAACTCTGCAAGCTGCTAAGCACTATTACAACCACAAACACAACAGCATTCAGTTTGTACAACAAACTTGAATAAGATACTTACAGGTAGCAGTGTTTCTGCTGGAGGCTGAACATGAGATCATACTAGAAAAAGAGGAAAAATGTATGTCACTGACCCAGTAATTTCTGTTTTAAAAGGCTGGCAGAGAAAGAAATCCAACGAGTGAGCGACAGAGAGAAAGCAGAGAGGGGGAGGGGAGATAGATAGATGAAATTCCAGTCTTTCTGGTCAGCTTGGCTGTAGTTTTCTCTGTAGTGAAAATCCACAATAAACACTCCTTGCTTGCAAGACTGCTCCTGACTGCAGAGTCACAAATTACAAATACTTTCAGGCTTCATATGATAAAGGCACTCACAGATGCCTTGTAGTGTTTAACTCAGCAATGTTTCTCTGACAGTCAGCTCCAGATCTTCTTTTCCCCTTCTCCTACTTAAGTCTGTTTGGACCAGAAACTAAGCTGCTGTTACTAATGTTTGCTCTTTGTTGTTCTTTTTTTCCCTTTTTTTTTCTTTTTTTCTTTTTTTTTTTTTTGTCCCCACTTTTGCTACTTTATTTCCTTTGAAATGCACACAAACACACCACTACAGTATTATTCAAATTATAATTTTATTTTTTCCCATTCAGAACAGCAAGAAAGACAAAGAGTATAGGCAAAATCCTACCAATTATTAAATATCTCATAGGATTCAAGATGTCTCTCCAGCTTTCTGTTATGAGATTCACATCAGATTTAACTGGCTGATGAGATTCTAAGTAAAATTTGCTATCATACAGTGGGTCTGGGGTTCACCCTGAGGAGTAAACCTGACAGCCCTAATTTTCAGAGCACAGAAAGTGAATTGCAAAGTCACAATACAGGGACAGACTACCCTAATCCATCTCAGCACAGGGACCTAAAGAGTTTTTTAAGTATACAGAACAAAAACCTTTTCAGCCCAGCAATAGGGCACTGGGACAAGGGCAAGAGGGACAGCATGGGGAAGAGCTGCTGACTTCCAGGTTGCTTGTGTACATAGGAATCAAATCTAGCACAACTCGAGTGCTGCAACATTGTCTCCCCTTGTCCTTCTTTGAATAAGCAAGCTGACTTTGACCCTCATATGGAGACAAAACCACAATATAAAAATGCAAAACTGAAGTCAATAGGAAGAAAGAAAAGAACCAGCAGATGTTCCTGTGGCATGACTTATGTACAGATGAAGAAAACAGATGACTGTTAAAAATTAAAATGAACTCAAAGCTACACAATGTGTAATATGATACAATCTGGCCTATATTTCCCTAGGGGAAAAAACACCATGCACAAAAAATTTCCTTGAGGTACATTGTTCTTATTAGAGTAATGTACTGTCCTGGATTTCAGACCACACATTTTATCAGGCTTCAGAAAAACTTGCAATATATATTTGTCTCCTCTGAGTTGTGTATCTGGCTGTGGGTTAGCCTGTATGTTTCTGGTTTTGCTTGCTGAAACGTAGCTTCTAATTCACTGTGATGAATGGCATGTCTGTATTGTACTGTGGTCTGATTAGGAGCATCAGCATAACTGTCCTTACAGGCTGAGTGAAAGAGTGGCAGCTTATTTTAAAGTCTGTGACACATTAATCAATAATATCATTGCAGAAGCTGTCTTCAAACCGGTTTTATAACCGCAGCAATGAATTTAGCATTCCATTTTTTATTGTACTCCTTAACTACAATTAATTTTTGCAATCTATCAAAGTCACATTATCTAAAGGATAGAACAAAATTACCCAAGCTTTTCTTGATAAATGCCAGAGCACTGAAGAGAAGACAAGCCTTTTGTACAACACTCAGTCTTTCTATTTCAATGTTTGCCCACACAGGAAATAGTGTAGTTCTGTTTCCCATAGATGAAACTTAAGCACAGTATATATTTTTTATCAATTATTAGTAAAATCATACAGTCTAGATTGTTGATATGAAGGTAATAAGTTAAAGGTTTTCTGCAAGCTTTTGTTAACAAGACACAGTCAAAATCAGCCACTTTCCTTACAGGCTTTTATTTGAAAAATTAAAAAAAAGATCTTACTTGAGGCACAAAGTAGGCAAGAGTACACACACAAACACACATGAGACACCTCACACACAGCCCCATCTCCGCTTTTTCATTTTGACTTACCTTGATAAGTAAAGGCCTAAACCCACATTGTTTGATATCTGCACATTCAGTCAACACTCCTGTAAGGAGCATGAGGTTCTCAAAGGAAAAAAAAATAATTGTTCCTGTCCTAATCTGAGGGCTGGACAAGAAGGAGATGTGCTGCATTGTGAGGGAAAAAATACAATTATTTTCCAGGTATTTACTACATGACATAAATTTTATTGTGTGAGCAACAATACCTGATAGCAGCAGTCCATTCTTCATACAACTTTTAAAGAAAATATTCTAATACATCAATGTCTTACATGGAGCACAGCTGTCAGAAGATCAAATGCACTGGGTCATTACCAGCTGCTTCACTGGCAAATACATGCAGAGAATCTATAAAGGCAAAGTTCTTGACCAAAGACAAATTATTCAAATTTTTAACTGCAGAAGGGGCATTAGGCATAGAGAATGGCATTATGGAAAATACAATAATGCAGCACAAAAATACTTGGTTTGTGTTGAGCAGATCAAAAGATCAGAATGTTGCCTGAACGTCTGAGACAAATATGAGTGGCATTTCCAGCATAATGAGTGGCTTCTTTGAGGAATCCATATTTGGTTCTATTATCTCTAATTTTAAAGACTTTGATTTTTCCCAGAAGACTTTGTATCTTGGGCTAGACCCTCAGATGTTGCAGAGGACAATGAAGGGACATCTTCAAAGACTTTGGTATCTTGGCAATCCCTGCAGTCCTTTGCCTGAATGTATCTAGAGCACATCATCACTAGTAAGTTTCCTTCAAATTATACATCCGTAGGGATTAGCATACATGCTGTAAATCATAAAAACACCTCTTCAAGGCTGTGGTGTTCTTTTTAGAGAAGTAAGAGGGATTAGGCATATCTGGATAGAAAGCAGCCAAGTCTTCCCCCCATGCCGTCCAGGTCAGCCTCACTGCAGCGTCCACTGAGGCTGTGGGACTGTGCGACCAGAGAGGCTTGTCCTACAGTGGAACAGGATAGTAGAGACACATAACAATTTCATAGGAAGAGAAACTCAGCTATCACCATTCTGCAGGACACTTTCTGCAACATTAAGAGACATGCTTCTGTGTATAAGCTTCACCACAGAACTTCAATTCTAGAAATCATGAGTGTTTGTACTTGCGCTCCCAGCACCTATAACAGTATTAACTCTTTGTCTTCAAAGCTGCTGCCATACCCTTCTCATCTGCAGTAAAAAGTTAGAGGTTAGTCTTTTCAAACCTTCAGGTAACATGGTATGAAATAGCTGGCAGCAGCTAAGATGACCATCAGCATTTCTAGCTTTTGAGGGTGGCTGGGTTCTGGTCTGTCACACAAATGTCACACATGAGGTCACAATAAACCCTTTCCTACTTGCCTACCTCTTCCTGGTCACAGAGTTCCTAGACAAGTTGAGCACCATGAAAATATTTAATTTGGCACCATTGGAGAGCAGCACTTAATGAAGACCTTGGAGGAATGGCAATATCCCTGTGGTAGAGGAAATATTTATATTCCCACTAGAAAAGAGCTGGCCTGTTCTTTAATGTACCTAATAAGGGGTAGAAAAAATAATTGTTCACACATCAAGATGCATAGCAGGGAAAGGGTAAACACTATGTGTTCAAAATGTAGGCTAAAAAAAGGTTAAAATAATCCCAAAACACATGAAGGATTGGTTCATGCTGGCAGTCTGCCCACTTCTTGTAACAGTGCTCACAACTGGGCTTCAAAACATGTTAAAAATGCCCATGTTTTCCCTCTCTTTCTTTAAAGTCTGTTGTTACATGTCCAAACATTCAACCAAAACTCACAGACAGTGTGTCCTCATTAATGCAAAGGGGGAGTTGTTTCAATTGGTATTTACTTCAAACTGAAAGATTTTTAGGACTATTACATTATTGCTATTAAGGTAATTTGCACTCAGGAAAGGTTTCTTAGTTGTTTTAATTGAGATCAATCAAATTAATTTAATGAGACTCAGGAGATTTTTATCCAGTCTTTGAAAATTGAGCCTTTTGTGGGGCAGGGCCTTTATTTTGGCTTTAAACCACATGTGGATTTAGACCACAGCTGTTACAAATGCATTTTCATCACAGTTCATGTTTCTAAAGTTTCACTGACTTTCCTTATTTAGCTCACTCTGCCACTGACTATGAAAGATCTGCAAAAAGAGCTTTCCAAACAATGTCACAGATTTTATTTTTGTATTCTACAGAAGGGTGTAAGTTCTGCAAATGCAGAGTACATTATACTCAGAACCATAATTTGGTAGGTCTAACGCATAGCAGATACTGCTCCTGACCTTAAACAGAAGTTCCAGAAAACCCATACTTTTTAGAATATTGAAATCATTCTATGCAGAGCATGCAGGCTAAAAACCAGGAATGCTGATCCTCATAAAGAACCTCCCTTGCCTCTGAAGTGTACATTTTTACCTACAGCAGTGCTTTAAGTGTGACAGCATATTCCCAAAACCTCTGCAATCCCTAACTGTTCCGAAGGCATGCAGAAGTCCTTAAGCACAGAATAGTGCTTTAAGCTGCTATAATCCTCTAAAAAGATTACTTCTGAAGAATTTTCATTTCTTGGCATTCAGCTAAGGCATTATTAAGATGAGAGGTTAATTAAAGAAAATTGAAGGAGCCTTCTGAGACAGGAGAAGAGAAGAAACCGCACTAGTTTGCACCTGCTGAGGACAGCTTATGGAATTCTAGGAAGATGTGTTATTTTAATTCTAACAGTGCCAGATCTGACTCTTGCTTGTAATGAATGAAACATAGCAACTGTAAAAATGGATACTCCTCCAGAATATCCCCACTGTACATGTGGGTATTCCTGTCATCTTTCTACTTTATTATCAAAGCCCAGCTGCGGCACAAGCAGTACCCTCTGTTATCTGGGCAGATGCAGACCTAAGGAAGGTAGAACAGAAAGGGCAACATGAGAGGTTTGAGAGACAAAGCCAAAAAGAAAAGAAGAGGAGAGCAGAACAAAGACTGGCTTGGAAAGGAGAGCTTGAAACCCAGATGCCAGCTATGGCCAGCAGCACCATCTCACACACCTTTGTTTCAACATTCTCACTCAACAGCACGTTAGTGTTAAGACATGATCTGTTGAGAACAAAGAAATGTTTCCCCATCCTGACACAGATCTGTATCTTTATGTGTACAAGCAGATGCAGCTCAGCAAGAATTTTATAAGAAATTATGCAAGTAATGCAATTAAGTTTGGTCACTGGAAGCAAGGAATCATATTTTCCTTTTCTTTTCAAGAACTCAGGATTACAGTACAAAGAGAAGGAGAAAATTCTTAAGTAAGAACCTCTAAAGGTCTGAGAAAGAATCTTGAATAGGTGTTTTGAGTTGTACTAACTTCATAAGCATCCATATATGAAAAAGGAAATGTCAAAAGACATCACAAAACACCTAGACATGCTATGAAGAACAGAGACTTTCTAAAAATTCAGCACCTAGTCACTGTAGTTGGTAGATTCTTTTAAAAAAAAATCTATTCTACCTTCTCTTCCTCTTTCACTATTTGCACTACTTTTTGCAGTCTTTCTTTTCTAAGTCTGCAAATGACCAAATGTAGGTCCATTTCAGTTTCACTTAGAAGTGTCTAGTTTTTATTCACAGTGTCTGTTTCTTTCTTGAACCATCCTTCCTGCACTGGTCAGAGGACTAGCTGAGCTAAAAAAAAAACTGAAGTAAATATACTTTGTGACAGTGGTCACAGGGGTTTTCAGGTGAGAGGAGACGAAAATGTTGACTCCATGTTCAGAAAGCTTGATTTATTATTTTATGATATACATTACACTAAAACTATACTAAAAAGAATAGAAGGAAAAACTTCATCTCAGAAGGCTAGCTAAGCTAAGAACAGAAAGGAAAGAATGATAACAAAGGCAGTGGGCTTGGACAGAGAGAGAGAGCCAGCTCTGCCGTGGCTGGTCACTAAATCCAAACATCCACACGAGACCAATCACGGATCCACCTGTTGCATTCCACAGCAGCAGATAACCATTGTTTGCATTTTGTTCCTGGAGCCTCTCAGCTTCTCAGGAAGAAAAATCCTAAGAAAAGGATTTTCATAAAAAGATGTCTGTGACAATACTTAATTTAAAACCTCTTTCCAGCTGAGATTGTTTATAGAGTAACAGGGAATTATAATATGAGGTGTCTTTTCTCTTGGCAGTTTGTCCAAACAGAATTTTAAATTAGCCAGCCTAGGTATGAGTGAAAAAGCACAAAATCTCTTGAGGAGTGTAATGTGCTGGCCAGAAAAACAGATGCTTGCAGAAAGAGCTGGGATATTGTGAAAGAACAGAAATGTGAATGAGGGACAAAGAAAGTTGTCCCATTTTCTGCCTTTCCCAAGCCAAAGGTAGCCAAAGTTAGATCCAAACTGAGAGCACTACATCACATGTGTTGAACCAGCTGCAGAATTTCCAGGCAACCAACAAGCCTCATGGAATTCTAGAATGACAGTGTTCTGGTTTGGAAGGGACCTTAAGGATCATGTATCCAAAACCCCCTGCCATGGACAGAAGTGTCCTTTACAAGACCAGGTTGCTCAAAGTCTCATTAAACCTCGTCTCATAGGATGGATTGGGGCACACCTCAAGTGTTGTTAGACTGAAATTTACAATAACTTTATTAGTGCAGACAGAATAGAAAGCCAAGGAAAGCCTGGGCAGAGTGATTAGAAACATTCTCAGCCTTAACAGCATTACAGTGTGCATGGCTGTAATTAGGAAAATTAGACATGCATGCATGTATTTGCATTCCGTGTCTCAGTTGCTCACAATTTTGGAAAATGGCATTTTCCAGACTGAATTAAATGTCACATTGAATGATCTGAAAAAGTAATCTACCTTGAATTCAAGAATGCTAAATTCTTTGAAGACATGTGTGACTGCAAGCCCAAAGGAAGCTTATCCTGTGGGACACGACCATGCTGAGCAAACTCTGCCTGGCTGGTGCAGAAGGGGCTCACTTTACACCTGCTGGTGTGTAGCCATGTCAACATGGACCTTTGTCCTGGAGGATGTAGCAGTACTGAGCCAAGGCACTACACTAACACTCAGGAGAGCTTCAGGGGCATCTGTTTGACCCAGCTCCAGTATAATTACAATATAATTGCAATTATATTTGTCCAGAGCTTACTGGCCCTGAAGCAGGGTCAGCAGAGGAGACGGCCTCAGAGCTACTCAACAACTTCAGCAGAAGAACTGAGATAGCCACCAGACTGTTTTCAGCCACCAGTTAATGGTTTAGAACTGCAAAACAGCATGAATTAGGCTTTTATTCAAAGCAGGTAACGCTACTTGAATCTACAAAAAACAGATTTTGGTCTGACTCTGATTTAACTGCTACTAAAAAAAAAAAGGTAGTATTTTGAGTATATAGAGTTTTTCAGTGGGTGAATATTGGTTCATTTTCTAGTGAGATGGAATTTCTGAACTGAATTTTCTTATAGCTTTTGAGGAGAGATAATCCTGTCCTCTGCAGATGTAAGAACTGACAGATCATACTTTCTAGCAGTTTATCACTACCTGCAGCAACTGGATACTTAAGGAGACATCAAAACCTGAAAAAGACATTTTTTAAAATACAATTTGGTTTAAAAAAAAAAGTTTTAATGTTACAGATGTATAGACTGCACGTCAAATTGTCTGGGACAATTACACAATTTTAAATTGTTAACAGATATATTTAAATGTGCATCATAGTGTCACCATTAAAAAGTGTACCAAAGTTCTCTTCTAATGTTCAAAGTTTGAACCAGGACAAGCCAAAAGACCCACCAGTGGCACTTATGAGCTATTCAGTCTTGCAGCAAATAGCTTTATTATAACAAGCCAGTGCACACATCAACAAAAACCCTGTTAAGAGCCTAGCCAAAAACTGCAGCTTGATCCTTTTAAGTCATATACTCAGGTCACATCTGTAATCATACAGAAGGGAATTATACAGGCAATATCAAACACCTCTTACCTGTGGTGACAGATATGATCTTGACTCACAGTCTTTAATGAATTTCACTATGTTGAGGCTATTGTATGCTGCTAATTGCTCTTTCATCCTAAGAAAAGGTAGAAAGAATGGTTTCAAAAAGTTTTATTGATGTAAAAGAGTTTGAAATCATAAAATAAATTTGCCCTATTTTTTAAATAAACAAACAAACATGCTCTTATCTCTCTTTCCATGCATGCAACATGAGAAATTTGAGCCTGGTTGCTAAGCTGAGGAGAGAAGTATGTGCTTAAGTGAGGGGATTCCTCAGTTGAAACCACTTGCATGGCCATGCATACACTGTTAGGTTTGCAGGAAAAAGCCATGCAAACACTGTTCAAGGATCCTTCTCTTACTGACTGTTTAGACCACATCCATAGTGTACATCCTCCAGAACTGACTTCAGAGGGAAGTAGCACTGTTGGGTCCCACTGTTTGGAGACATTTTGTGCACTGCTTGTATCCTGGGAAAGCCCAGAACATGGGCTGCTGGGGCAACACTTCAAACAAATCAGACAGAACTACTCTTCCCACATATGCTACATTGGCTCCAGACCAAAGTGGGAAATTCACTGCCTCTGTGTTCACCAGCTTGGGCACAGAGAGAGCTGGAGCCTCGTGATAAATACAGACATGGTGCCTGCTAGATAGGACCTGGGGGAGCTCAAGGTGGAGGAGCAGGATGCTAGCAGAAATCCCAGCTGTGCAGACCTAGCTCCTGTGAATGACTGCAAACAGCTTTCCTTCCTTGGGCACGGCTTGGGCTGCTCTGTCTCCCCAGTCTGACAGGAAAACATTCTCTTGTGAACTGGCAGGTCTCACTGGGATGAGAGTGGAATATGAGGAAACAACTAACAGTGCTCATTTCTTTCCTTTCACCAAGCCTATTCCCTCCATTAACAACACTACCATAGCACTTCTACAAAAAGCTGAGGTGTCAGAGAGACCTCATCCTACAAACACTTAGCTCAGATGCAGAAGCTATGAAATAATATATTGCTTGTGGCCAAAGAAGGCAATGACTTACATATGCTGTTAACTACCTTGTGCTATGGTCTGAAAAAATAGTGTAAAACAGCATGGTATTTAGAACCAAATACCAAAACTACTGGATGGAAAGGAGGGTCTTTAGTACAACTGAGGGATGCATTGATAAACTGGTAATTACTGTACATTAGCAAATTTTGGATAGTTTCCATATTTTTAACAAAAATTTATTCTTTGATCTCTCTCTACTGCTGCATCTTCCTAATATAGTTGACTTCCTTCCCAAAAGAGGGACTTGCATGACCAGGGAATTGCTTAGTGAAGCTCTTCTAGCCTTCAGGGAAGTATAGCCAATTACATTTATATGCAATGTTTACGGGCAGTTCTTGAAGTTTAAGGGCAAGTTCTTGACCAGACCTCAGTGTTTAATGTAAACTCTATGTTGACTTCAATATTCAAAGTAAGTTTGTGTTGGCCAGCAGACACCCCTCACTTCCCTCACATGCCTTTTCCTTTTTCCTGCCTTTCCCTTTTTTCTCCAGCACGATGCAGGATACTGACCAACAAAACAACTGACAAAAGGAATCATCTGTTTGAGAGAGAACATTATCTTGCCTCTAATACTGTGCCTTTATTCCCAAAGCTGAACCTTATCAGGACTGTTAGAAATGGGGGTGCAGGAAAGCTACAAAACCACGGAATTCTGGTCAGCTTTGAGATGGAAGACCATCTCTGCTAAAATCAGTAAGACCTGACAATTATTTGAGTTATTTTTTCCTTTAGGACCAGGATTTACTCCCTAGGATCCACAGATTTTTATTGAGCATCGAGAAGATAATCATGCAAATAGAAAAAATACCTTTTAACCTTAACCAATGTTTTTTTAAAGTCTCTATATAAGCCAACAGTCTTAGCCAAATCTCATTTTAGACCTCCATTTTTAAAGTATTTATTTGAGTAGACCAAAAATGTTGTACCAAAACCAGAAAGTCACTGTGATTCAGACCAAAAAGAGAAGGCGAAGGTCTTACTGAAGTTATAATGTAAAAAAAAGAAAAGAAATTCTTAATCCAAATTGATGTCCTGTTTCTTCTGTGTTAATGTGTTCAGCACATGTTTTCTCCTTCCCTTGAATCTTCATTCAAGTCATAGATGAAACCCTCTGGAGCCTCATTTCTCTCAATCCTGAAGCTGTGTCCTGACTATTTTTAACATCTTCCTCTTTGCAGGAGTCTGTCATAGTAAATCCCTCTCAGTTATGTCAGTACCAGACAGGGCCAGGAAATTCCCTTGGATATGGCAATTGGCTGCCCTGTGTTTGGATGTCCTCCTGCAATACACTGATCTGCAGAGGTGCTGAGCATCTGGCATCCCCCCCTTGCTGGTGCCAGCTGCTGAGGATTTCAGGTGACAGCAGTACACCATCAGAGGCCTGACAGTAAGATCAGATATGGTATTTTTAACAGTATATTAATTTCAACCATATTCTATCAATGTGCTTCAAAACCAGGAAACTTCAGTTATTTTGATTTTAAACACTAGTCAAAAAGCTGCTTACCCTGCAGGCCAAGTATCCAACCTGTAATCCTGCAAAAAATATCATTGTCTAGGTGGATCTTTGAGCTCCCATGGAGCCTCACTGAAATAAATCTTGTTCTCCCTATTCAGAGTTTATCAGAGGATGCAAAATTTATCATTTATCAACAATTCAGTAGAAGTACTATTAGCAAACAAAGCAGAAATACTCCCAGTGCCAAAAACCCTGCCAAATGGATTGCTGATTGCATTTAAAAATTGGATGCAACCACACAGCACTGTAAAACAGAAATGTCTACTTTCATTTGTGGAAGGATCCCCTCTATCCTACCTAGGGCTCAGCCTACTGCAACAGTGTGTTCACTACTCTCATTTTGCTAGGCTCTGAGATCAGGGAGGCAGTAACTTGAAACTGGAAAGGTCATCCCTTTCTGAGTTTGTGTTACAACAGATGGTTACAATCAGCTTTTCCCAGTAAGCACAAATGAAGAATGATGTTTAAATTCTTAGCATCCTCTAGATAACATCTCATGTAAACAGAAGTAAATTGCATATAAGAAATGTCTTTAAATGTATTTAAAGGAACTACTGCTATTTCAGCATTCCTCTGTGAAACCAAGACCTTGACTTCTTGAATATCTACAGTCCAAGGGGCCCCAAGTTTGTGTTCTGCAGTAATAGCCAAACCAGTTCTTGCTAAGAACACTGCCAAATGCTGGAGACAACAGGATATGGAGCAAGTATATTGCCCTTCATAAACAAAGTAAATGCCAGAGTTACTATTCATACCATCTTTGCAGTATATAATTTAATTCTGTAATGAGAACACTCTCTCTTCACTAACTATACCAAATATCCTTAAAATCAGGAGGCCTGTGATACACCCATATGACTACTTAGCATGCCATTCTCAGCCTTGCTAAAACAGGATACTAGGATAACGAAAAGCATATTTCTGAAAGATGGGAGGGGGAAGGAGCTGGATAGGAATGTTCCCAAAAATAACAGACTGTTAATAATGGCAAGAATCAACATAGCTGACACCTGTTACATCATTTACAGTTTGACAGCAAAAGGAACTGTTTGTTTAGGGAATTAAACATAATGCTACTCACTGCAAACACATTTCTTTGCTAGTGCTGCTTTGTAACCTCGTGCTGGCTACATTGTTGAAGCATTTGCTTACTTTGGAAGAAATTTGCTCCTTCCCCATGAGAAAAGTGTTTCCTATAATTTTCACCGTGAGCAGAGGGAGCTCAGGGGTCAGGGGCCCATCCAGAATATTTTTGTAGGAAAAGCCAAGTCGTATTTTGCCTGCTAGCTTACAACCTTATTTTCCCTGTCTCTTTGTTCTCATCCTTTCACTCAAATTTCCTTTAAGGGAATGTGAGGGAAAAAATAGGAAGTTAAAAAAAAAAAGGAGTTTTTGGATATTCTTTAACTAATACTGCAAAGGTGCAAGTGTACGAGAGAGAAGTCTATTGCAGCAGAAACTCTTTTCTAATTAGGTCAGAACATTAAATCTTGATCACTTCAAATATAAGATATAGGAGAAACTGGGAAAATTTCCCACTGGAGCCAAGAAAAGGAAGGCAAAAGATATGGAGGGCCTGGGGAAATTCTAAGGTTGGGGTTTTTCTAAGCTTTTGTTCACAGCTTTTTATCCTGATTTTAATTGCGGTTTGGCTAACACTTTGAGATATCTTCCTATCAATCAAAGAATACACACAGAAAACACATATGTGAGCCTTTGTCTGTGTCAAGACATCCTTCACCTGAAACAGCACTGAGCAGAGCAGCTATTTCTGATGCTTATCAGGAAAGAAAGCAAGCAAAGAGACTATTCTTAAAATCAGAGATTTTAAGGTTGAGTAGAAAAGGCCAGCTCTTTCTAACAGCCAGGAAAGTCAAAAAAGCAGATTTGAAAGTTCTTTTATGGGTTATATTCTGGTCCACCACAAAATAATATAATAATTGTAGTGTCAAACCTTTTGTTTCCTGTTCAAAACAAATATTTACTAGTCAGATTTCACTGTATAAGCTCAGTGCATTTTGTGTTTAAACACACAAAAATTCATTTGACTGAAAGATGCTTGTTTTGCAGCAAGAAGCATTGTAGGTTGATAAAGTGGGATGTTGATAACATGGCATGATAAAGTAAACATATCTCCTTTGTGTTCCTGAACAGTGGATGGGTCTCTTCTCCCATAGAATAGGAAGAGCGGTTATGTTAATTCAAAACAAATGTGTTGAATTAACATAACCCTCTTGAAGAGAAAATAAAAGAAAAAAAAAAACCACCAAAAAGACCCACAAAAAGAACCAAAAAAAACCAAACCCACACCAAAACACTTGTTTATAAGATATCCAGTTTAGGTGTTGTACCTGCATGGTACATGTGTTTCTTTTTTCAAAACCATGAGTAAGTTGAAGTCATCATGTTCTATTAATTGTTTCTATAGTAACCCTGGAAATTTGAGCAAAATAAGCAGGGGGATAAACCTAAATCTAGGTGGTAAAAACACTTGTATTTCACTTCCAGCAATGCTATTAATCATTTCATCTTGATTCACTTTCCTGTGACTGGAAATTTCAGTTTCTGTTGAAGACAAAGGCTCCTCCCATTTTTTCCAATCATGCCCAGTTTTTGTGATGGATGTAGCTAGCCCTCCCCAGGACCACGATCTGTCTCTCAGGACATTGTACTGGTTGCAATATCCCCATCTAGAGAAATGTCTTCCTAGAAAGTCTTAGAAAGTTTTAGAAGTCTCAACGTAGACTTACCTTGCCCAAAGATGAAACTGTGAAAAGTCACCCTATGTACCCTGAGCTACTAAAACTTGTCTGTGATTAGCACAGCCAGAGACAGCTGGAGCTGAACAAACTGCACTGAAACCTGCTCTCACAATAGGCAGCCAGTCAAGAATCATTCTAGTGTTTCCCAGACAATTCCATGAAATACAGATAACCATGAAACATCAAGAACATCTCCCTCAGACCATACATTAATCTGCTTTAATTGTTTTAGTCAAAACTGGCAGTTTTCTCAGTGTGACTGAGCACATACAACTTCCCTGCATTGTTTTTAACACACTGCTAATTCACCATTTTCTCCACAAGTAGAAGCAAAGGCATATGTTTGGTAAGAGTGACAAAGAAACAGCGTTACCACTTCTGGGGTAACTCAGCATGAGTCTGAAAGGAGTGAAAAAACTTCAGATCCTTTGTTTCTTCTGACAGATACTAAAACTCCCAAGATGGTCAAAAAACGTAATAAGTAAAGGCTCCTTTAATAATTTTCAGTGAATTACATTTTATTAATAATCGTTTGTCCCAGGCAAGCATTTCAGCATGCTGTAAAAATATTCCACATTCTCTAAGACTTAACAGTATTTGTTCACAGCTTTGTACATACAGAAATAAAAAAGCTAAAATAAGGCCCAGCACAAATTAAAATAAACCACAAACTTATTCTCATCTAGACATTAATCAGGTAGAATTAGTTTGAACCTTAATCCTATATCTATGAAGTACTGAAAGAAAGAAAAAGTTAATAAAATAATTACAAATTAACATTTAGCAGACTTACAGAAGACAATTAGGGACACATATAGGCTAAGATAGAACACATACCTATGTAAACAATTTTCTATCAAAAGTAATACACAGGTAGGACAGAGACAATGCTGCAACCTTAAAGTTGCCAGAAGCTGTCAGTACAAGTACTCTGCAATACATGGTGTGGTCATACCAGTGCTTAGACACGCTCAGCAAGAGGATCCTTCATGATCCTTCATTAGCCTACGTGAGCAATTGTCTCTCTTCACAAACCTCTCTTGTGCCTAAACACAGGCATGGCACAATGGCTGGTGGGTATTCTACAAAATTATTGCTGTTTTCTTTCTGAAACAGTAGAATTTTTAGTATGTTGGATTATTTTTGAGCTCTTAGGACTTTGCTTTCATGGAAGTGGCAGAGGCTAATGGCAGGTCCAAGTCATGGAGTTTGGATCTGAGTCTAGTCTTGGAGAAATGCAAAGCTCATGGAGAAAAGCAAAGTTCCTGTGGTGTCCAGCAGTTTTTGACTTACAGGGCAGAACTTCAGAAAGGAAGCTGAACAGGGAAGTAGTTGTCTGCTTTTCTGTCCTTGGGAGCTTCATATCTGTTCCAGAGGAGACAGCTGCTTTCCATGCCAACAGAGAAATCTATTCACGTGAAAAGATTTGCTATTTACCTCCATGCATGACATTTTTAGTCCATTAAAGCTTTGAAGGGGAGGAAAGAAATACAACAGAAACCACTTACTTATCCACTTACTGGGGAAGGTATTTGTAAAACATGGCTGCACCAGTACTTGAGCTGTGTTTTTAAGGCGCTGATATGTTCCTGCCCTGAGGAGATCACCACACTTTTTCTGCCATCAAAAGCTGCTAATCTACTTTGCTCCTGTGGAATCTCAGTCTTCACTGGATCTCCTATTCAAGTGTTTTATGTAGTACTACATAGATTTCTTACAGAGTTTATACTTGTACAGAAATTCAACTTTTCTTTAAAGAAATTCGATGGAAGGTTGCCAGTTTTAGTAGTCCAGTTCATTTTGACCCAAAGTTACTTTCTTCTATAATAGATGATAAAAAATAGTATGCATTCTAATACTAAAATGCAGCACTGCTACAAAAAAAAAAAAAAAGAGTTGACACAGGCTTCTCATTAATAGCAAAAAATACAGAGTAAGCATCCTACCACATTCTATGTTCAATGATCCTGAAGGCCACTAAATAAATCCTGTGAAATGATGCATTTGTTTATCTTTCGCTCAAATTTATAATTAAAAAACCCCTTAGGAATACAAGAGTGAACCAAAGCTAATAGTACTGAATTGTCAAAGGCAGTTATCTTTTCGTCCCCTTTCATGTGAATCTACATCCATACATGAGGTATTTCAAACATGGACTGTACAAAAGCATTTCAGGTTGACCTCTCTGCCCATAACTCGTCTGGTGCAGTGGTAAAGCAATTTGTTCTGTGTCAGTAACAGCATTCATGGCTGATAAGGAAACCTAGGATGTGATTTATTCCTAGAGCAGCTGAAGATGAAATTCCAGCTGTGTTACATTCTCTTAGTTAAGCCAGCTGTAAATTACAGCCAGATCCCTGCAAAAGGCAGAGAGATACTGAAAAGATGAAAAAGGAAAGCATCTCCAGAGACACAGTACCTCACAGACTCCAGGGCTCTTGGCAAAAGGCTTGGCCTGGTTAATGATCTTCTGTGTGATAAGGAACATATGGCTTTCACACTTAAAAAAAAGTTTTAAAAAGCATCTCAGAGAAGGAAAAATTGAACCTCAAGCAGCTACATTTGGTGAAGGGCAAAGGGAGGGAAGTGCAGTATCTTAGCTGGCAAGAGCTAAAACAACACCAAAAATTCTTACTAGATCTGGAAACTGAAAATTACAGATAATGGAAATAAAATGTTATTGCAGTGGGCCATACATTCCCACCAGGAGAAAAATTCTTCCAAAGTCATAGAGTTGGCAGAAAAAAGCCTCTAACCCTGTGGTGGATTTTCACACCTTCCCAACCTGGTGAACCCAGGTGTAAAATGATCATCTGTTTAGCAAAAGTATATGGCCACACTGCCTTAGGGAGCTGCTAAGTATAAGACAGAATTTGCAGTTGTCAACTGTCCATGGAAAGCTTGCCCAGAACAGAGGGCAGGAAGAGGAACAAAAAAGGCTGAATGTATAATTGCCTCTCTTTTCTACCCTTTTTTCCTCAGCTGAGGATGAAACCCTTCACAGATCTGCTGCAGATTCATTATACTTTTGCAATCTTGTGGAAAATACACATTTAATGAGAATAAAACATGAGAATAAAAACAGCTCCCAATAATAACATTATTAACAACAATTCAGTTCCTATTTTATCAGAATCAGTGTTTGTTCTGTTGTAGAAAGAGAACTTCAGCCTGTATCTTCTGAATAAGTCTTCCTATTTTTATGGAGATACTTTACATCTGGAGATGTAACTACAAAGTCACATAAACATTGTCCAGTTGCAGTAGTTATCCAATACAGAACTTTAAAATTTTTTTACTCTCTGAAACAAAAATATTTAAAACAAACAAACAAATGAAACAAAACAAAAACCAACCAAACAAATAAACCCAAACTAACAAACAGTTAAAAAAACCCAACAAAAAAAAAACCCTGAAAAAACCAACACCACCAAAAAAAAACCTCACAACTCAAGTAAATTGCAACTGAGTTATCTAAAACACTGCTCTTGGCAGTGTTTAACTGATTATGCTTATTTTCAAGATGCTTTTTGAAAAAAAACAACAATTTTTTTCTCAATTTCTCAAGAATCTATTTGCCTCCATTCTCCAAGGCTTATTTCGTTTCAAAAAGTATCTATTGAGAGTAATCACAAGCGAAATCAAACGGACAGAAAATTGCTGAACTGTAACTACAGAAAGGTACACTTTAACATGCCAACCTGAGTACCATTTCTTGTCTCTCACCATTATTTCACCACTGTGAGGACACGTACATTTGCCAGAGCTGGCTACATTTGACTAAAACTGCTCCTAAACATGAAGGATGCAGGAGGCAAATGCAAGAGAAGATTCTTGGAATCTCAACCCCACCCACCTCTCTTGTTCTCTGTTTTGTGGACACAGCCAGACACAGTGGTAAATATATTCCAGTACTAGTTAAGGGTAATATTTTTACTGTAATCGGTTTGAATAACCCCGATGTACATAAAAAGATTCCATGTTATCGCCTTAAGCATTTCTCAGCTTTTCCAGATGGGTATCATGGGCCAAGCTCTGAATTACAGATACTATGCAAATACCTTGAAAACCCCAATCTCAAGCTTGCTCAGAGACAACTAAGAAATTGCCACTGAAAAATCTTGTTGTCCTGAAAATTTCTGCATGAAAACTCCAGTTGCCACTTTATCTTCTGAAGTTATAAGTGAACAGTGAAATATCTGCCATTAAAAAAGAGCAACTATTGATGACAGACCTTGGAATGAGTTTTACTTGATACCATAAATTTTGATAGGCCCAATAACAGCTTCTGTAAAAGCACCTCATTGGAGGGCTAAGCTCACTATATAGCACAGATTTCATCAACTGATGAACAAATCCAAACAAAATTACAGTGCAGTTGCAGCACTTCCTAGAGGCATGCAGTGAACAAAGCGAGAACTCCCACAGAGAGGGCAGTGATTCCCACCTTACCCTGGAATTGGGAAAATGTGTGAGAGAATAACATCTCCAGGTTGTAATGAAAGAACAATACCAACAAGACTTCCTCCTCCTCCACTCTGCAGACCAGAAAGCACTTTATTAGCTAATCAGCAAGACCTCCAGCCAGGGGGAACTGAGGGAGTAAAAGCTGCAAAATTACATTGCCAGTCTTCCTGGATGACTGAGCTTGACTGCTTAATAGAGAATGGAATTCTGATTAAAAGGAATTAAAGACTTATGGGTAAACAAGTTGAACTCTGGCAAACACAAGGCTTGTTGGCTATAAATTTTGTCTTCATATCAGTGTTAAGGTATACAGAATGGCAGGAGCAGTCAAATCTTACAAAGTCATTACCCTGCATTTTATTATGGCAAAATGGGTGCATGTTTTTCTTCATGGCAAATGAAGACCAATGTTATTCATCTTTCTGATTTTGACCAGTATATTTCCAGTAAAATGTACTGGACAAAATCAGAAAGATGAATAACACTGAAACGTTTTATCTCACTAAGATGCACAGGTTAGAGGCTCCAAAAAAAGTGTTCATATATTGAGTGTTAATTTTTGAAACTATGATTGTGAAGTTATTTCTTGCAGTAACTTCCCAAACTGTAAATGCAGCTGGCCAATCAAATTAATACCATAGTGCACCAAGACTAGTTTAGCATTTTGTCCCTAAAAAGCACCTGTACAAGTCTGCCTTTTGAGTAGTGATCCCTGATATACTTCACCCCTGCTACACTTCTAGTTATAAGCGTAACATTGACTCTATTCCCCAGATCTTTCCATTCGAACCTGTATATATTGAATAACTACTAATTTGAATGATCACTAATTATAATTTTTTTTTTCAAATTATCTAAATAATCCTAGGGAGGGTCACAAGAACTGATGCAGAGAATTCACACAAAGATTAACAGCAAAGAGTGCAACACAGTGGAAAACTGTAGCTTTTTACCAAATGTGTGCTGAACAAAACCATTCCAGAGAAATTAAGTTGCTAGAACACCCCTTCCCAGTGAAGAAATTACTGGTATTCATGGGAAGACATTTAATTAAGTTACTTCTGAATTTATATCTAATTCCTTATTCCTGTACAGATTTTCTGCAAAGTGACTTTTTCTGATCTTTGTGTGAGTGAATGAAATAATGAAATCCCACAGGCAGCTAGGAATGTTGCTTACAAATCTTCTATCTTATAAATGACCAGACAAGTGCCTTGTGAATAGTTTCATTACTTGAATGATGCGTCTCTAGCACTAATGGATGAAGAGCAGTCAATTGAGCCATGGGTGATAACTACAACTCACAAGAGAAATTATGACCAGACTAGCAATAAGATACTTGCAATTGTGCTTTCATGCTCTAAATTCCAACAATGTAGCCAGATCAGATTTCCGAGTGGGAGAGGAAACAGGATCATGAAACCCCAAGAATGCCACAGCAAAGGACAGGAGGCATGGTTGAAATTCAGAAGGAAAATTGACAATCAGTTACTTGCTACTCTGAATTTGGAAAGCTAAGATATTGCAAAGATAGAAAAACTGAAGGATGAGGATTATCTATTAAAAATGCACAAATAACACCAAACATAATAAGCCAGACGAAATATATCAGAGCTTCTGAAAGTCATATAAACTAAAAATACTACTTTGAAATGTGTTTGAACAAGCACCATAGATGGTAAAAGGCAGTCACAGGTATATGAACACATTGATTTCCACTGTTTCTCTCATACAGTAACACACAGAGTGGAAAAGAAGACTTAAATACCTGGGATATCACTGAGACATACATGAAAAGACTATTTGTATCAGAGTCAACATTCATTCAGCTGTGTGTGACATTACACACCGCCAATCACATGGTCACAATAAGGCAGAAAAAGTCCTCACTGTGCTATTAGTTGCATTTTCTGTGTTCAACCCCCATGGAGCCAGGGCTAAGCATTCCCTTTCTCCAGCATGGACACTGTCAGATTTCACAGGATGTCACTAAACACCCAATCAGCATTTCTGAAAAGTTCCTTCCTTCAGTAAGCACATTGGCTTCACCAGGACAGCATGCAAAGGAAGGAGATCCTGGCCTGTGAGAGCAGTGAGAGCAGTGTAAAAAGAAATTGCTTCAATTTCTTTCACCAACAGGCACAGGTTGCATGGGCAGGAGCTGCACTGTTGATGTCAGCTGTAAATACCAGCCCAATGCCTGTGCCATGGTAAAGAGCGAGCCAGCCAAGCCAGCCCTCTGTGAATCTCTGGTTGTCTTGAGCAGTAGAGCAGACCATGGTCAGTGTGACAGGAGACACACCTAGACCCTTGAAGCCTGATATGGCTTCTCATGTGGCAGGGAACACGGCACTTCAACTCTGGTGCAGTCTGGGTGGGCTGATGGCTCCTGCAGCCACAGGACTGTGCCATGAGGAGCTGGGGCTGCAGCCTTGGCACTGTGCACCTCCCCTTGCTCCCACCACTGCCCCACAGGTGCCCTGTGTGCAGCTCAGGGTAGGCACATGTGGTGATGGTGGCTGAGCTTGGGTAAACCTCTAGCCAGCACAGTCCTCAGCCCAGCCCTCTGAGGGACCTGGGTTGTGCCTGAAGGGACCAGAGAGGGAGAGAAACCAATTACTTTTGGTTAGATATCATTGGGCAGGTGAGTATACTTCAGCTAAATCCTCAGGAAAATGTTCTCTACCTCCCATGGTCCCCAGCATCTCCTTCCACACTATAATATAATACAATACAATTATTGTATTTCCCAAGACACTCACAGCTGGGCTTCCCATGGGACATGGTTCTCTTCAGCATGAATAGATGTTCCTCCTCACCATCATCTTTCTCAGCATTCAGTTTGACATATGTACCTCAATCTTCTTCCACCCTTGCCTGGAATTTACCCCAAATATTTTTTCCTCATGCCTCTTAAGCATCCACTTCATCTTGCCTGACAAACTGACTGCATGAGCTAAGTTGGAGCCAGATGGCCCTCCTTCTTTCTTCTTCTAGAGCTGGCTGCAAGGGATTGCCCTGAAAGAACACAGTTTCCCTTCTGGCTTGGTGTCCCAGCAGCTTGTGGACATGTCAAGCCTTGATATCGAGGCATCATCTCTGCCTTCCACCTTTTCCCCAGGTGGTGAGTTATAAAGTTCAAGCTTTCTCATTCTTCTTATAACAACAGTCAGAGGCAGACCTTAAGGACCATGATTGCAGAACTTTTCCCCATTTCTGTGCTTTGAGTCTTTCTTATTGATTAGGAGAGGAACATTTTCCTTACCATAGTATCCTGCACTTGTATTTCACATACAACACTGTTTATTCCTTACCAGAATGTATCTTAGTCTTCCATTTTAGCCCCAGCAGAGCTAGTGTGCTAGCACAGATCCCTGTGCCTCCTCAGGAAGGCCATGAGCTCCTACTATTTTGCTTTGCTTTCTAGGGGCTGGTTTTCATGTTAGGGGCTGGTTTCCCCCAGGACATGTAACTGCCACATCCTAAACTGAGGGCATAGGTGAAAAAATGAGGAGTTAGTTGCATGCAGAAAGTTCATGTGGAAAAAGAGGAGGAAACAATAGAGACAGAATATGGAGAGAAAAATCTTACCTTAAACTTTGGGAGATTACATGATTAAGATGAACACAAATTCAGACAGGATCAAGAGGTTATGTGGGGAATATGCAGCATAAAGAGAAGCACAAATGAGGAGATAGAAAACGGGGTGTTGTATTGTGAATATGATCACACCAGGTGATTATGTTATTAGATCTACTGAGCCTGCTGGTTAAGGGATGAAGAAATACATGGTGGGGGAGAAGGAGGGGCCAGACAAGGGCTGCAAAGGAGAGTAAAGACTTCTCATCCTTGGATCAAAAGTACTAACAGAGTTCTCCCACAGCAAGCCAATATGCTTTCCTCAGTTTAAATGTATGCTGTAAGTTTGGGTCCTCCAGTTCAAAAAGCAGATGTTAGGCTTTAAAACAATTCCCATCATTGCTTCAGGATCTCATGGCTGGAAACACAAATAAACGTGCACAGAGTAATGAAATTATCTGCCACTGGATGCATGGCTTGTCATCATTACCACTCAGAAGAGCCAATTCCAGTTCAGACCACCGTTCCTTTCCAATCTGAATGTTTTCAGTTTTCCCCCCCCCAACACACTTCATTCTCACTAATGAGGAAGCAATCTCTTTTCACAGACCCAGAAACATTCCCATAGAGGACTTGCTTGCAGAGGATAGAGGGCCTTTGTTCTTTGTCTAAATTCAATGTCGTTAAAAACAAGCTGAACAGCTGCAACAACAGTTTCAACCAAACAGTCATCCCAGGGACTGAACCTCCCTAGTTCTTTTCAGATCTTCATTAAAATCTGCCTATTGCTTCTTGTTTCTTTCCATAGTTTTCTTCACTACCTTTTTCTAGTGATGAAACACCAGAGAAAAAATATCCACAGAAAAATACATGCATTACACCCACAATATCTAATACTGTGAATGTGATGACAAATATTTCCAGGGTGTTTGGAAAGAGCCAGGTCACAGCCCCTTATGCTTTCAGCTCTTTTCTTAGTGCCCCTGTGTATCAGATACCCACTTTTTTCTTTCCAAATGCTCCTGAGACATAAGTTCCTCTGCAAAGCCCATGGATGGTTAGCAGAAATGTCACTGGTCCATCCCAAGGCATATACTGTTCCCTATTTCATCTGCCTACTTACTCTGTGTCACTGCTTGAATTGGATTCCATGGTTTTTGAAACACAGGAGTCATGTTTGTTATGTGCCAGAGGGACCTCTTAAGTTTCTTGAAGATGATCCTTGTTTCTGTAATATGAAGAATTTAATGTGCTTCCTCACACTTAACAATACTAAAAAAAATGGTAGCAACAGAGGATACTTATTATTCAAAAAAAAAAAGGCAGTGCTTTGTTCTTATTTTAACTAATGCTTGATCTGTCATATGAACAAACCAACAAACTCGGACTGTATTTTATGGATACATTGCTTTTCCTTTTAAATAGCAAAAAGGGAACATTTTTGCAGTTGCTTATTCACTAATCTCAAAAAGCAGCACGGACAGAGAGTAAATACTCTACTGCAGCAGCTATACGCTTTTTCACAGATCAGGTCAGAAAAGAAAATGTTTGAATTAGGAGCAATAATGGCTCCTTTTTGGCAAGTGAAAGAAGGCAAATATTATTTGGATGAGGTCCAAGCAAAGCTTTCCCAGCACATGTTATTTTATCTGAGGTTAAAGGCCTACAAAAAAAAATCCACCCAGCTACAGCTTGTGAAGTTTGCCACCTACTGAGGAAAGCACAGCACAGCACTACCAGAAAACACAAGGTGAAAAAAAATTTTTAATTGTGCTGAAGCTATTAGATGTTATAGACACATTTGCTCTCACAGACTATTCATAAAGGCTTCTTATACCTCTATACAGCTTCCAAAGGACCAAATAAACAACAGAAATACTTCTCCTCCTTCTCCTTGATACATAAAGCTTTAAAGGCAGTGTTTTACCCTGAATCAGTCCTAGATTTTGCCTTATAAACCTAGAAATTACTGAAAAAAATTACTCCCAGCTTTAGCAAGGAACACAATTTCCCAGCAATCTGAGGTGATAAGATGTTTTAAGTCACAAACTGCTAGGTAATAAAAAGTCCCGCTGTAGCCATTTCTAGAATTATATTGGTAATTATATTTACCTCACAGGCCCATTAGAAGAAGTACTCTTAAGAAACTAAGAGTCTGCCTTTACAGCAGGAGCATTGAGAAATACTACCTGCTAACAAGTCCAGAAAGATCTGTTGTGGTTTGCAAAGATCTCTTACCATACTTTAGCATGAAACACATAGACTATAACATGGCCCTGGAGCAAGGCAGAGGGTGCTCATACAGGATGTGGAGACATCACTGAGCATGACAGGGTTGGTTTCATTTCACATTCACTTAGGTAAAATACATATAAATACAAAAACACTATTAATAACCTTAATGGAGCCACGGGGAAAAAGAAAAAAAAAAAAACAGACCGTAAAAGGTGCAGAAGACTCAGAGTCCATCTTAGTTTTCCTTAGCACATGGTCATGAGGGTACAAATAAAGCCTCATGTAAATATTACCTCCCTGCTAACAGATGAGTTTGCTGCCTGGCATAGCAGAAAGCAACAGCTCCACAGCAGATTTCATCTGCCTCCTGTTGGAGCATAAATCATTGACCCTGCCTGCTCACAGGAGAGGGTTGTATGTGAAGTGGGAGCTTCAGACAAAGTCTATTAAAGAAGCCCTGCCACTGAGTCACAAGGTGCCAAGAAAACTCCCATGCTTTATTAACTCCACCTCACAGAGAGGAGTCTTGGGGAAGCTGGATCTCATTTTAGCCTGTCAACAGGTTTTTTTCATAACTATGTCCCACCAGTTTTAAAGATGGCAAATCAGATATATTTATAAAAGATGAGTTATTTATTAAAAGAAATTAACAGACAGAAGATGTGTATCAAAATTACTTACAGTACAAAAGCTAAAAAACTAGTTATGACATAAAATGGAAAAATGCACTATATTAAAGCAACTATTTATTAAAGTTAGCAAAACAAACTTTAAGTAGAAGTTTTGATGTATCTCACCACAGTTCTTTTCATGGAATACTTCTTCCCCTTTATATAAATCCCTGGAAAGCAACCATGAAGAGGCATCCCAATCCATGGGAGAAACTCCATATGCTTCACATGGAAGAATCTAAGTGAATGAAAGTATGCTAGACTTCTATAACATAAAGGATTTGGCTACAAGACATATGCCTTCCGGTCAGCTCAGCATCTTATCTGTCAAACCTTACTTCAAAGGGTTTGAAGATGGCAAGCCAAGTAGGGCTTTTAGGATATCCAACACCAAAAATTACTGGCACCTCCACTAGTTCACCACAAATAGTTTACATTGTTGTATCTTTTGACCAGATTCCAGGCCAAACAGGTAAGTTTTGTCGGGGTGAAGTATTTTAAATTAATGTTTAAATAGCATATATATTTATGCACACATTTTCATATGTATGTCTATATCTGCAAGAATGTGTATATATAGACACCATGGCAACCAATGTCAAACAAATAGAGATGTACATGAAATACATGTACAATAAAACAAAGTCCCAGGTTCTGGTAAATGAGTAACATCATTCAAAGTCTTCACCTCTGACAGAAATGATTCTGCGGAATAGTATCCACACGGATAAATACGGAGATATGTTTCATCATTTTGGCTGGTGCAACTTAAAACTCAGAAATACTTCTTGAGAAAAAAATGTTACTACTGCAAGGCTCCAGGAATGGCATATACAACTCTACCAATTACTGCACACTCTGTGTGCTTCTAGCCCCACACAAAGACTAATTCACTATGCACTGAGCTGGTGTCCACTGCTGTCAACTTGTGTGTCAGTGCTCTCAGAGCCCCACAGTCATCAGGGCACTCATCAGGGCTGCCTGCACAGAGCCCATGGGGCTCTGACACATGCAAGGCAAGAGCAGTCTGCTTGCCAGAGCACCAGTAGAAAAGCGTAATTGCTGGTCTTCCAGAATGTAGGCTGAGAAAGCGACTGGCTGAGTGAATGCCTTACTTTTTCAGAAGGCAAAATGAATCCCCCGCTGAGATGTTCCTTGTCAATCAAATTGTAATGCCAGAGCAAAGCTGACATACTTAGGTCTCTCATACTCTTCAGTGATGAAGTGGCTTCTGGAAAACTTGCTTTAAGAAAATCTTATAACATTGGCCCCTAATATAAAAGTAATTAATTTTAAAATTATTGTTGTCAATGCAAGATTATGATATAGATTTGTACATGCTACATTTCTTTGGGTTTCTTTCTGGTGGGATAATTAAGTTAGGGGAGAATGTTTTGGTTTTCAAGTACATTAAAATCTTCATGTACAATTGGAAGTAATTTGCCACAGAATGTCCCATAAAATCAGCTGCATGCTCATCTGGCTGTAGTGCTTTATTAGCTAATATTTCTTGTAGATCTTCTTTATTTCTTCCAAGCCATACAGTTTAGTTCTCACAGCAAGACCAGCAAGGAGCTGTCAGGAGATAGCGCCTCTCTGATTACTGCTATGCTGCCCTCCATGTTCACAGCACACACAGTTCTTTTCTCAGTAGCCCTGGTTTCACATTCCTTTCTCATTTTCAACATCTATCTGCAATTCCCTAGCAGGAAAATTGCAGATTTGAAGCTTTGCAATGCTTGCTTTCTCTTCTGTGGGTGGAGCAAGACATCCATGCACCAGGAACCTTAAGCCCAGTGACAGCACCAGGCTCAGTCTCTATGTGTCCACCACAGTTGTGCTCCTGCTTTTCTCCAAAATGGGAACAGACGCCAGGTGTGAACTGCATGAGATCCAAACAGGCAATGTACAGGACTCAGGGTGGTCTGACCACAATTAACGTCCATCTGTCTCAACCACCCCCTCCGATGTTATTCAGATACTTCTTTACCCTTCCCACCCTAAATGTCCAAAGAAGGCTGTCTAGCCCCCCAGAGCAGCTCCATGCTTTGGATGTGTCATGTACTGTACCTATGGACCTCCATTCCAAAGTGTTCTCTCAGCTGGCATTTTGGCTGTCTGTCACATGCTCATGCACCTGCAAGCAATGCAGCCAAAAAGGCAATGACCAGTTTACCTGTTTCTGGAGCCCCAAAGCCATGACATCAGTTTTTAAAGTTCTACCTTGGTGATACCAATAGCATTTTTTCAGTCTCCAAATCTTGCTTTCTGCCTTTGAGACTACTTCCTCTGTGAGTAACCTTTCTCTATAACCTTCAGATGTCTGTATTCAGTCCTCCAACTGATTCTCTAGCAATTAGAAGATTGTCCTCAATAACATTGCACACATTTCTCAGCTTCTGCTAATCTTATTATAGCTACAGCTATTTCTTTCATATCCTGAAAAATAACTCCCACAGCATTTTGTATTCCCAATTTCAATTAGCTCCTGTAAAGAGCAGACCCTTTTTTTTTGTGTAATTTCAGAATCCTTTGTTGTTTGTGTTGTCGAGGGTGAGGTTAGCTTCTGGCAGCCAATGCCCTCCCTGAGGAACAGAGTCTTTCCCTTCCAAGAAGTGCTGATCTGGTCATTTAAGTTATTTTCTTGGAACAATATAAAGATAGTAGAGGGGAAGAAAAATCAAGAGTTTGAAAGATCCCATGACAGGTGTTATTCCACAGTCCCTGGCCAGTCACTGCAATTCTGGGACAGCCCAATAAGCCTGCAGTCTCTGCTGTACTCATATTGAAAAGCATGTGAAGAGGTCTGGAACATCTCAAGCTCAAGGCTCTGTTTTTACACACATGAATGTGCTCATTACTTTCACATGACCATCAGTAAATATTCTGATTACAACCAGCTCCACCTGCAAATTGTGAACAGGGATTAGCAAGGATGAACATTTTGTCATTGAGGATGCTGAAACTGGGTCATTCCATGCTCTGCTGCTGTGTCTCACTGTCCTGGACACAGAGTTGGGGGACTGCAATTAGGTTATTCTCACTGATAGTGGCTTGTCTCACACTCAGCAGGAAAGCTGCTTTTCTCTGCTGACCTATGGTTCTGGCCATCCCGTATCTCATGCTCTGCCGTTGAGCAAGTTCACAGTGTCATTTTTTGCTACTGCATTCTCATTTTAAATACTGTGAGTCCGAGAAATGGCTTATGTGATGCACCTCACCTCCAGGCAGGTGCCAAAACAGCAGTTCAAGACTGGAGAGACTGCTAGCCTGGGGTGCTCTGCTTAGAGGAAAGTTTCCCCATAGAAGCTACTTAGCCCAGTTCCCAAAGTGCACTTTCTGGCCAGCAGAAGTGACTGTGATTCCCCAGCTGCTAGAAGGGTCACTCCATTCTAAGGTTTGCAGCAACCTCCCTGACAGATCAGCCCAAGGCCTGGTGAGTTTCCAGTCTCTTGCAAATGTGTTGCTGCCAAAACCAGGTCTGTGATACAGAACACAGGGCTCTTGTTTGCTGGGGTTTTTTTTCTTTACAAGGGCACCTTGCAGGGTTTGGCATCTTCTTTGTCTTTTCACTTGTCCCTGCTCGTGTTCACCACGTACAGCTGCCATTAACTAGGGTCACTTCCACACATAGCCAAGCCAGAGGCAATGTGAGCCACTGGCAGGCAAAGCCAGGTGCCCAGGATATGGGCTGCTCCCCTGGCTCTACACGGTACCCCTGGTGAATCTGTCTTCAATACACAGTGCCAGTTCCCTGCTCTGCGAGCTGCTGGACCGTGCCACTGTCTGCTCCTCCCATTCGCCTGGCAAAGAGGGAGAGTCAGGCAGAAACCTGCTGATGAAGCCCTGAGTTTTCATGGAGTTGGAAGAGGAGAGAGAAGATAAACTAGGTCCTGCTAAGGGTGGGCAAAGACAGTGGAGCAGGGGAGCAGGACATTTTATTTGAGCAAGACCACCACCCCTCTGAGTTCCCTTTTCCAGATCTGAACCCTGGAAGATCCATAAAAGGCACCAGTCACAAAAGGAGGGTGAAATCTACAAGTGATGAATGGTCTGTTGTCTGCTACAGAAGATGGACAAGATGCCTACAAATTAAGATTGAGTAAACAAAATTTTGTTCTATAACAATTATTTTCCTGCCAAATACTTCTACCCTCCATGCATTCTGGTTGAATTGCATAGTGCTCAAACTTCTGCCTCAAGTCTCAAAAAGAAGGGATTTTTTGTGGCATGCACTCATGGTCAGCTACCACAGTAGCTTCACACTGTAAATAAAAAAGAAGCAATGAACACTATTTCCACTGCTGTTTTACCTTACTTTGTTTAGAAAATACATGCCTTTCTCGCATCTATGAGAGATAATTTTAGTGGTCTTGAAGGAATCAAAATGAATATAGCTGAGACTTGAATTTGGTCCTTAAAACAGTCCTAATTTGGCCCCAAAAAAGCTCAGACACAGTATCATGATAGTTAATAAACAGCTGTTTTCACAAACACTGTTGGAATCAATCCAATATAAGCAAGCTTTTGCTGATGGTATATTGTTTACTAGGGCCTGACTGCCAGCAGGGTACTAAGGGAGGAGAAAAAAATCTTACACTAACAAACTGCTAAATGGCACAGCAGGGCACGCTGGAACTCCATACAACGCCAGCAATGAAATGGAAGCTCCTGGTTTCTTCACAAGACCTTGCAAGATACTTCCGAGGCCTCTTTGGTAACCAAAGCCACATGTGTGTTTTGCAGTGATACAGTACAGCGGGTCACAGAAGACCAGTTAACAGGATCAGATAGTCAGGTTGCACACTGAAATCCATACAGACACACTGGGTAGATAATGGTGGATTGTTTGGCACATATAGACTAGGAGTTACAATGCAGTCTTTTCTGTGAGATCCAGCAGGGCTACTGACCCAGGCTACTACCACGCAATTTGGGTAGCAGTATTGGTAGCTGCCAATATTTAGTTAGGACAGTTTAAGTGCTCCTTAAATGTTCCCAAAGAAATAGCTGGGAGACAGAACCTACAGCTACACTGGTCTATTTTCTGACAAGCAATGCTTTAAATAGTTAACAATACAATTGCTATAAATTTTCATCTATTGTCAGAGCCATGCTACAAAAACATTGTAACTTAAGAACTTCCAGATGGAAGAGCTATTTCAGAAATTGTGTAACACCCCCGCAGGTTCTCCTTGTTGCAAAGTGAGAAGTCTGGGGGCTTTTTGTTGGTTGGTTGGGTTTTCTTTTTGGTTTTTGTTTGTGGGTTTTTTGATTTTTGTTTGTTTAGGACACCTCTGGATTACATTGCCTCCATTTAGTTAGCAAGTGAGTACTCTGCACTATAATTTCTCTTCCTAGACATCTTTCTGTCAATCCTTGTGATAGAAGTCTTCATCAATTCATATTATTTTATTATTTCCATAGTCTAAGGTGGCATCAATTGTTCATATGCCACAGAAACCCCTACCTAACATATCCTTCACACATGAATTTCTCCTGCATGTTCTCCCTTTCCTAGTGGCTATCCTCTTTCCCATCAGTGGGGGCAACTGCTACAGCCAGCAAAGACAAGCAGGTATCTCAGCTGCACATTATTCCAGGGAAGCATGGAGCTAGACACTCGTGAAAAAGAAAAGATTTTTCTTTGAAGACTCACACTAATTTCAGACAATCTAGCAAAGAGGTGAGACTCCAACTTTGCTGTCCTAGGAAAGCAGTAAAAAAATTCAAGGAAAATAAAATTAAAGGAAAGCTCCTTTTTCAGCTGCAGAATTCTCCAGAATGAAAACAGATGCTGACAAATTCTCACTGGGGTTTCATACACCAGAAACATTGGGCATGTAACAGTTTCCAAAGTCCATCAAGACAAAATTTCCAGACACATTATAGGATATTCAGCTTGGTGGACCTAATCTCATTTAGCTGCATAGGTAAGATTCCTGAAGTTAAGGAAACTTGTTTCAGAAACCAGAATTCTGTTTTTTGTCCTTCCAATTTCAATCAGTAAAATTTGAATTCAATTCTGCAGTACCGAAACCGGTATCGTTATTGCAACATGTTCTTTGGGTAATAAATCAAATAAACAGAGAAGCTTTAATAAAAATTAACAACAAAAAGGAAAAAAATATAGAAAATAGAATATTCATAATGTAAGGCCCACCAATTTACCAAGTAGCACTGAAAACCTTAAGTGTTTAGACAAGAAAATATGTAACTTGATTTTAAATAGATTGCTTGACTTCAACCTCCCAAAGGTTATCAAAGGAGAGAGAGATCTCCTAGGGAGAAAGAGAGGGGATGGTTGATGAACAATTTAGCATGAACTGGCAATGTGTACTTGTAGCCCAGAAACCAAACCAACCCTGGCTGCATCAAAAAAAGCTGCCTGGCCAGCAGGGCAAGGGAGGGGATTCAGGACCTGTAGTGACAGAACAAGGAGGAATGAGTAGTAATTGAAGGAAGGGAAATTTAGGTTAGAGATTAGGAAGAAATTCTTCAACTGTGATGGCAGTGAGGGATTGGAACAGGCTGCCCAGAGAAGCTGTGGATCCCATCCCTGGTAGTGCTGAAGGCCTGGATGGACAAAGCTTTGAGCAGCCTGGTTTAGGGTGAGGTGCCCTGCCCATGGCAGGGGGTGGGGTTGATGATCTTTAAGGTCCTTTCCAACACGTAACATTCTATAAGTAACTTTTCACATACAGCACATATCCAACATCTTAAGTTAGCTTATCCGGATCTTTCACAGATTTCCTTAAAAATCTGACTTGTTCAGTAAGAACTGTTATTACTCAACAGCATACAGTATTTTGGGTTGCAGGTTTTATTTTTCAGACAAGGCTTATTTTTTTTCTGCCTAAACTATTAAAATCTTAGCTTGTAGAAAAACAGCCTGTAATTTGATATTCATTAGATGTATTCTCACGGGCCTCCAGAGTACACTGCACTTAAAGTAACATCTTGATGTTACTGTTCATCTTCTATGGCCACTCAGAACTCCCCATAACACATTTCACTTTCACCTTTTTTCCTTTTCTTCCAACTCACAAAAATCTGATTTAAACCATCTCCCACTCCAAAAATTAATTATGAAGCAGGCACAATGATTACAGTATTGTTAGTATTATTGCTTGCAATAAGTGAAGTTGCTTCCACAGCATATGAACAGTCTAATGAAATTACTGTAAACTACAGGAGGAGTACTTTCCATTTGGGTTGTGAAAAGAAACTGACCTTGAATTTTATGCATATTATAGAAAAAAAAGTCTTAACTTTCTTCAAAGTGCAAAACAATTAATAGTAGGTGAAAGATCATCTGACGTTCTTTCATTGTCAAAAGTTTTCAATGTTCCTATGTAAAAACTAATAGAGATGGATTTGAAACAACTTTACTGGTATGAGTAGAATTTGGAGATTTGAGCCATGCACCTTTTCCAAGTAAAGCTTGAGCATGCATATTCTACACCCACCAATGAAATTTTTAACTACAGCTAGATTCCTTTGTAGAATACTGCTTAAGTAAGTTCATCAATGCATGCAATACAGAACCTCTCTTAAAAGAGAAACAACAAGGTGGGTCGGGTGTTACAAATGAAAGTTTTATATCTGTACTGAGCATATGTAGGCAATGTGTTTTGCCTGGATATAAGTTCCATGATCTTGAGCAAATCTGTAATGAAAATAAAATCATACTTAAATTCATACTGCCCTTTTTTCTACAACTAAGTTTAATTCTGAAGATCACCTAATGCTCTGGAACAAGTTAAGCCTAATATAAGCTATATAAATAGCATTAACCTAATTTTACACATCTTTCCACCCTGACTGTAAATACTGATGTAACATGTCATTTAAGCATATCAGTAAAATTATCCTTATATACTCTTATATCCACTGTATAGTAAGAATATTGAGTTTTGAGGTCCACATTTACATGCTCAAGCAGGTAAGACCATTAACCTCTCAGGCAGGATTTTAGTAAAACCTTAACTTTTCCCATAGTCACATGACGTGAACACTAAGTATTTTCCATGCTTCAATGGCACAGATATTGAATCTCAACCAATCTCAACTGCAATTTTCATGGAACAGAAGACCTGACACAGAAAACAGAAACATCTCCTACTGCTTATGTGTTTGAAGAAGTTCTCTCTTTAGGTAAGTGACTAAATCTAGGAAGGTGCTCCTACCTGGGATTACTAGCTGACATGTGCTTCTCTACAGATTGGAAGTACATGCTTACACTACTGCAAAAAGGAAAGTATTTAATCTTGGAATCACTAAGCATTAAATTCGTTATGCTAACCATGAACTCTTGACTTTTTTTTCCCCAGAAGGTACTCTTCTACAAATTGCAAAGTTAAGAGCCACACTGTTTCTTTATGATGCTGTCCTATAGCATTTATTACCAGATTACAGGGAAAAATACAAATCAAAACCCAGAACACAATTAAAAAAAAAAATTCCAAAACATGAGTAGCACCACAAAACCCTCCCAAAAAACCAAGAAACCCTGCAGCTTATTTTGTATTTGCTATCTACATTTAAAAGACCCTTTATTCACTCAACAGACCTTGACAGCTTTATGCAACCTCTCAGTCTGGACTGGTTGTATAAGAGCTCTATGCTTAAGGTAGCATTTATAAATTAGAGATCAGGCCTTATTTGATGATAATGCTTCGGTAAATCTCATCTGGAGGTTCTTGACGTACAACTAAAATACAGTGCCAAATTTTGCACTTGGTAGCACAAGTATATATGATTTATTCCTCTGAAGAGTAAATCCAGTCCATAATAATGAACATTTCTACATGTTCTTTAAACCAGAAGATACTTCATTCCTCATTTTCTGTTTTTCTTCCCTCATTGTTTACTCATCAAGTACCAGATAAGATACATGTGCAAACCTTAGTAGATTAGAAGCAAAGAGACTGCAGCACCAGGGGAAATAGAAACATTCTTTGTTGCACTAGGCAGGGTAAGAATACACAGAAACAAAGGACATGAAACATTAGGATTAGTAATAAAATAACCACAAAATCTAAGTTGAATTTGTAACAAGAAATTACTTGTTTTATACATTACATTGCAAGGTGTTTTAGAAACGTAAAAAGATCTGATTGTTATACATTTCTATGGCCATAAAGTGCTACATACAGCTGCTATCCCATGTGTATAAGAACAGATATATAATAATCTTGCATCAGCTTTCTTTTAACATATATTTGCTTTCAATTTTTTTTAAAAACAGAAATTCATTCTTTATTCTGATGAATAAAGACTTACAAACCATAGTACAATGATGTTTCAACAGATTAATAATTGATTGATATGCACAGACATGAAGTTTTTTGTAATAGTTTCTAAGTAGGCAATTCTTAATCAAAGAGAAGCTTTGTCCTATAACCAGGCTAATTTATTATTGCTTACCTTAAAAAAAAATCTATTATCGGAAAGAACTATAAATAACCTTTTGTCATAATTTAACTGTAAGATCAGCCTTTCTTGCTTAAACTAACAAGTTAAATTTGCTCTTGTATATATTATAATTCCTACTATTATCGAGAGAGGCTATAGCATCATAGGTAAATGATCAGCTTTGCTTAGTTAAGTTTTAGCACAATAGTCAAAATTCCCATGGAGGATGAGCATATGAGGTGAGTATTATAAACAGCAGTTAAGACTAAATCAGAGCTGTATTTAAGGCCGAGTACAGAACACAGCAGATTAAAAAAAAAATTAAAAAGCCACAGACCCTTTGTATGAACGCTTAGACAGGAATTGCTTAACTCAGGCATAATGTCATAAATACTACTGCATCACAGATGCATTGTGTCAAGGAAACATGCACTCTTCTGCAGCATTTGGAAACCTAAGCATCTCTTGCAGCTCTGTGGAGACCCACCTTAACTGAAGGGTAACAAATCACTCTCACACATTTGTATGTTCGCTGTTAACAACTTGGAAAAAAAATGTTCAGCATAAAGCTTAAAGTAAGAATTCTGATCAGTCAATCTTTCTAGCCAAGTCTGGAACAGCAGCACAGAAAGGAGGGAAGCTCTAAATAGCACTTAATATTGGGTCCTCAAAACACTACAGAGGGTACTGGAAATTTCTGTGCATAAGCGTGTCTCTTCAGTCAGTAACATCACCCATGGAAAAAGTACACTGCTTCTTGAAGCTTTGTACTAAACTTTGAAAAAATCAGTTTCTAATGAAAATCATTGTTCATTTTTTGTTAGTTTTGATTTCCATCTCAAATCACCCCTAAAATATTAGCTGTAAGACACTCCCCACAAAAACAAGAGATCAGAGACTACATCATGCTCCACCCTGAGAGTCTGTAGTCCCAGTTATAACTCTCCTGAAATGAAGTACTGTTTGGAACACAAATTACAGAAGTTTTACTGGTAATTTTTTCCCATCACCTTTTACAGAAAAATAAGGCAGACCCCAATTCAATAATCAGATTAAACTAAAATAATCCTAAATTGAACATATAATGCCCACAGATGCATCAAAAGTATTTTCTGAAAATACATGAGTTTATGCTCACTACAATCAGATATATATAAATGGGTAAATCTTTAGAGAAGTCATTTGACAGCATATGCTAATCTCTGTTTTGAGGTTTAGCTACAGTCAACTGAATATATATGAAAATAAACATGCATACATTATCAGTAATTCAGTGTCTTGGGTGTTTAAGCTTCAAATTTACATGTGTATAATTTAACATGGTAAGTTACACATGTACAATAGGCACACATTCCAACCAACAAAGAAAGACTTTGGATCAGATTTCCATTTTGAAAGACCCATTATGTTTATTTAGCTAATATTTTTAAACTCTTACTTCTCCTGTAAATATACCACTCTATTACAGAATTATAAGCAATTAAATGACCCCATTATTTATAAGTCATAGAAGAAAGCTGTGTTCTCAGTAACTTGAGAAGAACTTCTATAGATCATATTGAATGTTTAATTAGAAACTTCAGTTACTCATTTACTGAGGACACATTCTTCCCCTATTTCTTTCGTCCTGATTTTGTTTGGGTGGTAGTTAAGGGCAGCGAATCACATACATGAGCACAGGTACTATGAACTTACTGTGCAGAAATAAACATACCAGACATGGATAAAATATGGAAATTTTTCACTAGCAATAGCTAGTGAAAGAAGAGTTATTGGGTGTATACTTAAAAAGAGATATATTTTTATTTTTAAGAACAGACAGATAGAATCTGTGTATCTAAATAAATGGGAAATTCAATTTCATACTGCTGTTTGCATAGAAGCATGAAAGGAAAAATGCACTTATAATTATCTCAATTTTACTGCACATTTTTGGTAGAAATTAGACTAGAATATGCACATTTTCTTAACAGCAAGATTAAAAGTGGATTCTTGATGCACAATCAACTTCTGTTAATATGAATTCTAACTTGTTATTAGGAAAATACACAAATCCACCAATATTTTATTTACTTTGGCTGGGATCCAAGAACAGAGAAAACCAACTAGGGTGCTAGTCTACAAATACTAAATGATCGCTTTAAAAAGGGAAAGAACAATCCTTCTTCCAGATCCATGACAGGGAAGATGGGAAACAATCAGTTTCAGTTGTGTCAAGAACTATTTGGAGTAGACATCAGGCAAAATTTCCCAGTCTCTTCTCACTGGGAAAGACATCCTGTGTAAGTTCCAAAATGACTGTTCTCAGTGCTTTTTTGTTAAACAGGTGAAATAAATCTGTCAGGATCAACTTAAGACTACTTTAGAACAAGGACATAACGTCCTTTGTAGCTCTGCTTTTCTACAAGTGAAAAATATCTCCTAATATGCATTTCTTTTGACTGAAACAGACCTGCAAAGACATTATAACTGTAGCCCTGCTTAGCTTCATCTGACAGAGTAAAAATATTGCACTTCACACAGTTTAATATTGTTCCCAAAATAAAATTAAGTCAAAAATTACTAATTCTTTCCTCTGGAACACAAATTTCAGAATATGTTACGCAAAAAAATGTGGGTAAGGTTATCTGCAGACATTGCATTTTTGTTCCAGAGGAGAAAAGAGTCTCAAGTGCACTGCAGAAAATAAAACTTTCAAAAAATGCAGAAATTATCACCAGTTCCACTGCATAACCTGCATCTGTTCTTATATAAAAAAAATAAAGTATTTTCATTAAACTTTATTGCACCATCACCTTTTTTTTTTAAAATATCCCCCATCAAGTCAAATATTAAATTATTTTTATCAACAAAATATAAGGTCTTCTTTAACAGCATGTAGATACAGTATAGGCGCTATACAGAAAAGTCTTAAAGAATGACATCAAATCAGAAGTGACAGAAAACAATCATTATGTTCTTCTCTATGATTAAAAAAAAGATTGTGTAGGCTATTTATTCTATGCATGAAAAGCATCCCTTCTCATTCAAGGTGTTGAAGCAGGTGACACCTTCAAGCTGTCAAGTGCTGCATGAATTCTGAAGTGCAACCTGGACTCCATAGAGTATTCTTTGTAGTTGTTTCTGCAAAACAGACAACTTATTTTAAGAAAAAGATGTTTGGATTGAATTGTTTAAACTTCCAATGTTTGTAAGTTAACAGTTTTTATTCCTTCAACAGGAAGCGGAGACTGACACACAGATGAGTTATGAGATATTTAAAACTACATCCACAAATTGAGTGAAGAAAACGTAGACCAATACTAAAATTAAATGTCCTCATAAACTGAATCCATGTCTTAGCATCTCTTTCACTTATTTTGATCCTTTTAACAGACCTCCCAAATACTAAAATTTGCTGTGAAAAGACAAGCCAAAGTCTTTTCTAACTACAGAAAAGGGTATTAGTAGAAAATGTAGGCTTCAACTCATAACACAATTCAGCCAGAGTAATAAACATCATATGTACAGAAATCATATTCTGTAAATCCCATCCCCCCAAAACAAACAAACAAGCAAAAAAGCCCCATGAGGGGACACTATTGCAAGACTGGGCTACTTCTCCATTAACACAAGGGACATTCTATCTTACACTACAATCTACAGATGATGCAAATATGCTGCTCTACAGTACATTAAACTCTCAACTGGTCTTCTGCAACACCATGTGAAAGGAAAAAGGGGTGCAGTCAGACAGGTGTAGTGGCTTTTGACCTGTCTTATGAACACCTTTAGTGGAACTGATTTAATTCCCACAGCTTCCCTCTGGGACAGAATGGTGCATATCCCTTCCCTGGACTCTCCAGCTTCATCCCATGCATACAGTGGACCCTCAGCATCTCTGAAGCCCATACAAGAAATAAACATTTTCCCTTCATACTGTGTCTTATTTGAATCTGTCTACTCCACTGTGTCTGAAGGACAGTTTAATGAAACTGCAAAATTCAACTATATTGGACAAGTCCTGCAAATCAAGAACAGAGATTTATAATTACTTGGATTTTGCAAGGAAGCTGTCAGGAAGAAAAAAACAAGTGTCCTCAATGCTGCAAATACACAGTTATTCTTAATTTACAAAGTGATAAAAAAATCCACTTACTTTGCTGTTTCTATGTATCTTATTGCTTTTTCTGTCTCATCCTGCTGTTTGTACAGAAGACCCAATTCATACAGTGTGAATGGCACCAAGTAGCTATCGTATTTTATTTGCTTCTCACTAGAAAACCAGAAAAATACAAAAATGGTTACTTACAACCCTGTTTTAAGTGACCAGTTAACTTTAAAAGCAATCACTGTCTGTAACAGCACATAGCCAGAAAAAAGATTCTGAAGCCTTTTTTACTGGTTAATTCTGTACACATTGATAAACAGTCTTGAAGCACCATAGCGCCCTAAACATGTAGAAAATAAAGTTGAACAAAATGTAAGTACTCCATGCACCAGAAAACTTTTACCCTCACCCATGCAAAACATACACTTCAAGAAGAACTGTTGTCTTTAGTTTTTTTTTTTAATACCTCAGCTATAAAAGCCTGCCCATTGCCAACTCCCTTTGGAAAAAGATATTTCAGAAACAGTGTTCCTTTAACTTTTAACTTGCAACCAACCAAAGCCTCTGCCCTGTAACTTGCAATGTGCTTAACTAAACTCACATGGGACCTTAGAAACAGTAAGAGAAAACAAGATGGCAACACAACTAAAACACATTAACAATAACTCAATAACAAATTGTATTACTACTTTTTCTAAATAATTTGTTAGAAACATTGCACATGTAAATATGCTTCTTCAGCCCAAATACCTAAAAACTTACAAGACATTTTCAAGTACAACCAGTACTGGACTCATGTTTTATATAGAAAAGCTCTTACAACTGGTATGGAGCTGACACCTGAAAATCCACAGCACAGGAGAAACCAGTCTTCAACTGACACATGTAACAACAACTTCTCATCTACATGGGGAAGCATTAGTTACTGAACTGAAGCATTAACTACTAAATACTGAATTTTAAAAATAAGCCAAACAAACACTAAACCTATCTGTATTGTCATTACTTACAGGTAGCTCTGCAAATACAACTCCAAATGTATTTGGATATGACCTGACAGTTTGATTTATTTAGCCTCAAACACCACATACATAAAGCTACAGTAAGCGTTAAATTGCTACAGAAAAATACATGCAAAGTCTTCTGGTTTTCTACTTTCAGAGGTATTTTAATTCCAGGTCCTTAACATGATGTTTAATTAGTCAAAATTCTAGCATGACAGCTGCAACAGGAGTATCAGAAATGTCACCAAAAACTAGAAAACCTATTTCTGTTATTTTTTTACCTTTGAATTACTTTACTGAAACATAATTCAGCTTGCATGAGTCTTCCCAAGTGTTTCAGACAGAGGCCTTTCAGTAGCTGCAACATGCACACATCATCCACATAGTATTCACTGTGATCTAACAGTAAAAGTGAGATATGTCAAACAATTTGAAGACATCATGAAAAGGAAAATTAGATTTTCAATAGGGAATATATATTCAGACGCAGGATGTTGCTTCTTATGTTCTATACCTCAAAATGTACATATCCTTCAGGCATGGTTTAAAATACTGTTTACTAAAGAAGATGCACCCATGACATCTGTATCTTTATCTTAAAAGAAGGCAAAGAAGAAATAAGAAATTGAAACATCCAACAAATGGGCATAAACTTCATTAACTAAAGATTAAACAGTCAATAATTAAATATATTACATTACATAAATAGTCATTAATTAAAGATTTCTTACTTGCCTTACTTAAAGACTTCTTACTTCTTTATAGCTAAAACTACAGTGAGACAGGAACCATCATATTATCTTAACAGCTTCCCCTGTAACAGAGCACTGGCAGACCTCCAGTAGCATCAGTAGCATAAAAAAACCTGAAAAACCACACCATGACTCTCTTACAGAATTCTTCAAAAGCATCATTTTGCGGTACAAATTCAAGAAACAATGTTTACTAATATTTTTATCATCTCTAATGTTTGAGAGGTCTCAGAAGTAGTGCATAATATTTGAAAAATATTTGAAAATAAGTAATAGTGTATAATATTTGAAAAACTTTATTGAAAGTCTTATGTTCAATAGAGCTAAAAATATCAGATGAAAGAGGGTGTTTGACTCAATTCAAAATTTACTTAACAAGTGTGATCCTTTTTAGTTCCCTTAGTTTGTAGCATTTGCTGGGTACATGGAAGGAAAAAAAGGAAAGAAAACACATATGGATAGACAGATGGCACCACATACATTAACAATTCAGGAAGTAAAACACTCTCCCTTCAGATCATGTTGTTTACAACTAATTACCAGCTCTCTAAGGTCACATTAATTTTTTTCCTTAATAGTCTGCCAAAGAAATCCTACATAAACAGTTCTGAAACATGCAAGACTAATGCATTTTTGGACTCCACAAAGTGCTTTGCGCCATCATGTTCAGCCTTATTTCTGTCTATGTTTAGACCCAGAAAGTCTTGATAGATTGTAGATGACAGACTGCGCTTTTAGGGACAGCAGCGCATGAGTATTTTGCATTCTCTCTAGCCTGTTCTGCTAGGCTAAGGTGTTGGACTCTATGACTGTCTCCTGAAGGACTCATTCTTTGAAATAACTGGGGGCATGCACTGATGTCAGTTAGGGCTCACCAGTCTTTCAAAACTTCAACTAGTACTCTAATTTCCCAAAAGAATAGAAGCTAAAACATTAACACTAAATGCACAAATAACAAATGCACAGGCCAATTTAACACAGACAACCTTGCAATAAATGTGGGAGAACCATCTTTGCAGCCGCAGTGGTCTACACCAAAGGATATATCAATACCAGGATAAAAAAATAAGCAAAAAATTATTTTTTCTTGAAGTTAAATAATCTGTTTTTATATATTGCATATGAAAAAAAAAATTCCCAGAAATCCTGTGGAAAACAAAATAAAAACACCATCTCTAATGTCCTCCATTTGTTCCTTCTACCATCTCTATTTTCAGCTCTATACAACATAAAATTACTTTCAGTCCTTGAGAGATTCCATGCTGCGCCTGTTCATGTGGAACAAATGAAGTAAAAGCAGTTCCGTGAAGTCTCAATCCCAAAATGACCTTTGTGTATAAACAACACCCTTCTCACAGCACCTTAGCAATCCTTTGATATTACTACCACTAAAAATGGTCTATTAAAATTATATTGTAACCTTGTCATACTCTGTCAGCAGCCTTAATTTTATTTTTTTTTTGGAATTCAGCAGCAACTCTTTATTTTCACTGAATCCATATCTTTAAAAGCAGATCAAAATCACATATATGAAATCCAGAATAAAATTACATCTGACTGAAGTTATTACTAAAAAAACAACACAGAAAGTATATACTCTTCCAGACTATATCCTATTTGCAAACAGTGAATTTCCATAAGAAAAAACACAGTGATTTTATCTCCATTGCTTTAGTTTTGGTACTTTGTACATCTTTCCTCAGAGATTCGATAGGAAAATTTACTTCACTGTTACAATAGATGAGCACTTCTAGTACAAATCACTGCACAATAAAGCACTGGATTTCCAACAGGTTCTGTTAGAACCCTCCATGTGGAACTCATGGGAATTACTTTATTTGCAAGTATCTTCCATATCACTGCACTTTTGTTTTAATATTACAAGAAAAAAGGAAAACACTTGAGATTTAAAAGGCACACAACTGATTCTGCAGAAAAGTGAAGGGCAACACAGAAAATAAAGGAACCCCATTCAAACATGGCCATGCAGGTTACTCTCATTTGGTTTATTATATCATCCAGATTTGACCATTATAAATTCCTTGTACGCCCCTGTATAATTTCTTAGGCATCACCTCAATTTACACTATAAATCATACTTAGATATATATTACGTTTCAGAATTGCTGTTTTAACCACTAAAATGTTCATAAGTGTGACTTATGGTTTAGTGTTCATAACTGCTAAACCACATAACCACTGAACCACTAAATTGTTCATAAGTGTGACTAGAATCTGGGTTGAATAAAAATTATTTTAATTAATTATCATTTAAAAAGATTCACATGAAAAATGGTAATATTTATTCTAAAAAAACTCAAAAGAGAATTCTCCCCAAAAATTCACACGACAGGTAAAAGAACCATCCTGATAAAATCTCACAAAAATCAAGTACTTGTGCAGTAAACCAGTTGTAATAAATTAATTTAAATTCTTTTAGGAGTAAATTATGGGCTGATTCTCTAAACATTACTCCAAGATGTAAAACCATGGTCAAAGTTTATTCGTTTAGTATGTTTAATTTTACAACTAGCAAATGTGTTTTATTTTTCCAGAAAGCAAAACAAAAAACCTGACTCATTCATGCATAGCACTTCATCAAATCTTTTATACTTTGTCATATTCTATGCAGCATGCATCCTATATAATAAAGTGTGATATAAATTGGTTTAGAAAAAATATTTTTCAGACATTTAAGATATTAGCAGATTATGGTCCAAGAACACTCTCCAACACAAGAAAAAACTAAGCTAGACCAGTCATGTTCTGTAACTAATAACCTCACGTCCCTGAGTTTTCTGTAGTTGCCTGCAGCATCAATCACACTGCATAAAGAACATATTGAAGAACCATTCCTAACTTTCATGAGGCTCCAAAACTTCCATACTTTGACTTAATGAGAACATTATCAAAGCCAACACTTACTTTGCAGAATACGAGAAGACAAAAGCATAGAAAAAAATCAGCATTTCTTGTAAGATTATTAATTCCACCCTAATTGATCACTTACTAGTTTCATTTTGTAGAGCAGCTTCTTCTTTTTCAATTGTTACCAGTAAGTTTTCAGTGAGGTCGGCTCTTTTGCCCACAATTGCAAATCCATTCCAGACATACATCATTTCCTGATTAAAAAAAAACAAAACCAATCAGCCAACCAAAACAAAAAGGTGAGAAAAACTCATGGAATTGCATAAATATTTAACTAAAGAGTGCCTTTGAAAAGGCTGTTGTGGAACATTTTTGAGTACATAAAATACTACCAAAGCTTGTTTTGGTACAACACATCTATGAATAGGAAAGGAAAAATTACATTGAATGTGTGTTGACAAAGTTAACCTGGGTTTTTAAGATTTGAGAGTTTTGATGCCTTTTTAATGGATTCTACTATCATGTATTTTCACAGATCTTCAGAAATTAAACTGAACAGATTTTATCAGGACAGTTTACCATCACCCACATAACACATCAGCAAAACCGGATGCTTTAGATTAAACTTGTGGTCCCTGCCACCTAAACTAAAGAAGGAGCTAAAAGTAGTTTCTTTCTGAGGGATGATAGGCAAATCTGGAATTTGCATTTGAGTGCGTTCTTGTATATACAGCATACTTATGTAAGCATGCACCCAAAAACACGCTCTAAATGCCCTAATTGATAGACAATTACCTTCCGTTCAGAGCAAAACTGGAGGTAGATAAAACTTTCTAGATAAAAATGTGATTCCAGTAGGCACATCCAACATATGATTTTACTATAATTTCTACAAAATTTTCTTGGAAAAAAATCAAGGCAAATCCTGGAAACATATCTTCCCAGATGGCTCCATACAACAGTAAGCAATAAGCTTGTTTTGATACATTATCACATTGTAAAACTTGAGGAGAATGAGGGTTAATGCTAACCAACAAGGAGCTTGGCCAAGATCTTTACTCAGTCATTACAAACTAGAGTATCATTTGTTCTACTGTAATTGAAATTACACCTCTGAAATATGACGCCTAATGTCATTCTGAAGCTGATACAATACATTGGTGAAAAATTTCCACTTGCATTTGTAGTGTAAATATGTACATTTTCAGACAGAGAAAAAATCTGGTTGTATCAAAGTCTGAAACAGTGTTAAGAACATCATCAACTACATCATGCTAGATTATTTCAGTTCTGTAGTCCTGTCCAACTTATACTTACTGAAATCAACCATACACTGTGTTTGGTTATGCTTAGTCCATGATGAAAATATTCCTAAATTAAAACAGGATGCTGGATTTGACAGCAAGACCAAATATATATATACTCACAACTTACAAGCACTCTGCTGTACAAGCCCAAGACAAATTTTACTTAATCCTCTACATGCAATTTAATACAGAATGAATTTTAGAACCAGAGGATTAATTTTCTTTGGACTCTTCTTTCTATATCAATGAGCACTAACATAAGAAATTTCTTCTCAAATTAGGTTTTTCATGCACAGTTGTTGGTAAATGATGCACATACAAAGATTTTAGCATACACATATGAAAAGTATCACTGCTGTGCACATAGAAGTGGACTGTGCAATAGTAATGACTCTGATGTTAAAATACAGGAAATTAGAATAGCATTCATAAAGTTACTTTAGCTTCTGCTTGTTTTAATCAGACTCAATACAAGGGGAATAAAAAAACACAACAAAAACCAACCACCACACTTCATTTTCATAAGAAAAACAGAAAGTACCAAAGTACTCTTTAACTTCCTAATGAGTCTAGAAGACAAGGACTAAAATCCTACCAACCTAAAGAACATTAATGCAGTTTTTTGTATGCTGAACTTTTCACATGAAAAATATGGCACTTCTTTCAGACTGCTGCTTAGTTGGTTGGTACTGTGATCCAGTCTCTAATACTTTTCACCAAAATCACATTGCATTAATGCAGTACTTCTTTAAAAAATTTAAAATGCAGCCATATAATACCTGACAATATTATTCCTTCCCTGTATAATGAACTATTCTGATTTCTTTTCTCTTTGAAAAGGATGAAAACAAAGCAAGAACAAATACCAAGGCAGGTAATATCAGCTTCACTGGTTGAGGACATGCATAGCGTCGCGCTTTCCTTACTGCAAACTTCTCAGTTGGGATAGATTTTCCTGCAATTCTCTGTTTTAGACCATCCACTTGTCTACATGAAGGGAAAATGGAAAAAAAAGAAGTTTTTTGTTGGTATTTTTTTTCATCTCATTTCAGTTAGAAAGATTTACTGTTATCCCCTAAATATAACATCTTAAAATTTTTTTACACCATGGAGACCAGAGCTGCAGGATTTATCTTTGCTGATAAAAGCAATTCTAATGCTAAAGGCAAAGAGAAAAAATGGAAAGTTTACGGTTATAAGCAAGAAGTAAGTCACACAAGATAAAGACATGGGGGGACAAAGAGTACACGTTCAGCTGCTTTATAAAAGTTTACCTGAATAAAGACACTATGTCTTCACCAGTCCTCTTCAAATCATCCTCTGGAAGCATACACAGAATTGCTGCCTTCTGGAATACGTATATTGCCTATTTCAAAAAGAAACAGCAACAGATTACCACATCTAATTTTCTGTGTTTAATCAATACATTAAAGACTCAAATCTCTCACCCAATTGCTGTAGCAAAGTATTCCCATAATTCTCAGGCAGATATAACTATAAAAGTTTAGTATTCCCTTTGTCACAGAACTTATGCTGTAAGTTTATTTTTAATGTATTTATATTTTTATATTAGTCAGAAAGTTAAAAGGTATCTCCTGCAAAAAACAGGAGAATTTATTATGCAAACCACTGTCAAAGAGATGAGGTTAAATGACTTAACTGTTCTAAAGTCCATTACTGTTATTATATGATCTATTACATGTAGAGACATGAAAAAACCAGAAGGAAATATCTGGGTACTGGTTCAAGGAATGTTTAACTGGGTTTTGCAGGAAAAAAAAATCCGTAATTCTATTAAAGACACTTGCATTTCATGTTGAATATACTATTCTCTTCCTCTTTTGCCAAGAATTAGATGTATACCCTTTTTCATTAAGACAATAAAACAGTAATCTAAAGAGGAATAGATAATAATAATAATGCATAAAAGGTTATTGGCACATTGTGCTTGGTTCATACCCTGAAAGGTTTTATAAGGAAAAGGTTATCTGATAGCCCAGCTTTTCTTGTGAGATCTTGTCCCCAGCAGCCATTCTCATATTGTGCCACAAAGCATCTGATGAGTAGGTGTGTGTGTTTATAAACACCAAATACAGTTTCTTTAGCCAAGTTTTACTAGTGAATATTAGAATTTGACTTGAGAGAAAAGTTTACAGTTTTCCTATCCCTCTTCTTTCTCCCAACTTGGGTAAGCACCTCCATTTTTGGATGGGCCAAAGTATTGCTGCTTATGGTTCTGCTGCTTCAAAACATGAAATAAAAAGTCATCCTTAACCACCCAGCTAAAATAGTTTGGTCCCATTGTGTCTTTGTTCATGAGCTTCTCAGGAAGGCAAACATTACACTTATTGTGCAAAATTAAAACTGACTTTAACTGTAGAGACCACTGGTATACCACAACAATGTCCACCTGCCCATTTACCTTAGACCACCTGCTCTCTTTGCTGAGCAGGTCTGCATACCGATATGCCTGAAGCCAGTCCTGCTGGAAGGTGTAGCACCACATCAGTTCCCAGTAACAGAGATGATGAATCTGTTTCCACTCTTGCTGGGCTGCTATGCAGTCTTGGAACCTCAACTGTGCCTATGAGTGAGTAGTTAAGGAAGAATGATGAAAACTGGCTCAATTACAGCTCCATGTGAGAGCAGTGTCTAATTACAGGACAAGTTCTTACCTAGCACCCAGGTGGAAAACACCTGACAAGTAAAATGAGATAAACCTCCCCTTCAGTCTCACTTAGAGAGAGGGCTGGAATCAACATTGACAGTGAATGTGAACAGGGATAACAGCATACTGATCAGTCCAACTGAACGCAGATGAATTCATTGTTTTTCTGCCTCAGGCTAAACACTAAACAAAAATCTTAGAAAGAAAGTATCATTTACCTTTTCAAAATTTCCTTTCAGTATATCTATTCTGGCAGCATAAAATAGAATAATGGAACCCTTGAAAAGAGATGAGAAAAATAACCAGTTAGGAGTTTAAGCATAGGGAAATACATTCTTGTAACAAAATTTATTAGAAATACGCACATTTGGAAATTTCAGGAGGTAGGGTTCGAGGAGACTGTCTGCTTCCTGAAGGTTGGCTTCCCCTGTACCTAGAAAATGTAACAAACCAACCTCAATGTACTTAAAAGAATCCAAGTTTCACAGACTAAGATTTTGTTTTCACATTGCATTTGATAGATCAATGGATGATAGCTTTGAAAGCAGAATTATTTCATCATATTGTGTTTCTATAAACTAAATGCTTGTCCCAAAGATACTATGTGATTTAAAAATACTAAATGTCTGTAAATTGAAAAAAATTACATACAATATAGGAATATTTTTTAGACTGTTCCATTACTGATCCTAGTTATGTTTTTAAATCCCTTTAATTGCTTTAGCAAGACAGGAAAACATCCTCAGCTGCCTCTTCTCCTAATTTTGAACTCAGTAATGAAATACAAGTGATACTGGAAGAAATGAAGTTCTCCTTAATTTCCTGATGAGCCTGAGGGACAAGTACTAAAATACTTAAATACTAAAGAATGAGAAAATATATGGTAAAGAAGCATATAGAATTAATTATGACTTCCAGGTCTAAATGGCAAAAACAATTAGTTCTGATTGTATAGCTTTTTTCTGGAGATAGTTTTCACAACATCTGATGTTAATTTATGGATAATGACTTTTCTGAACTTAACAATATTTTGCAATATTTAGCTGTTGAGACAGCCCTGCAAATGGAGCAAGATGTTGGTATAACGCTATCCACCCTCACTACTTCTGCAGACACAGCTTTGTCATGGATATTAATTTTAGATCATAATTAAGTATACAGCAAACTCCTACTTGGCCACAATTTTGAAATTCTGTTATAAAAATAAATCACAATATCTATCATAAGGTGTAGCATGACTGAAAAGCTACACAGTGGGTCTCACCAAGGATTAAGGAGACGTAAGTATGATAAACCAACAGGGTGAAAGTACACAGAATGGCCCTCAAACTGCTGCCAGATGCGCCTTCCCGTAGTTGGCAGAGGCCCAACTCCTAAGAAATATCACAAACACATGCAGAATTAACTATAAGTATACAGAGTTACTATCAATTTTTTTCTGGCTAATGAAAATTCAGTTTTCCTTTCAGATGTAAGTATTTCATAATTCAGTACTTATCTCAAATCCAACACAATCCTCTACCAAAAAGTTTCTGTCACAGCTAATAGCACTCAGGAAGAAGACTAATCTAACTCTTAATAAAATCATGCATTTCAGTGCTCTGGTGAAATGGGAACACCACATGAACCATGCAGACACACAGGTCTACAACCCTTCCCCACTGTGTTCTGACTCTGAACCTTTCAGAATAACATCCTTCAATCTACGTTCGGTGGAAAACTCTCTCAACTGTTCCAGTGCTACTTGTTGGTGTGAGTCTTCCTTCACTGAAAACCCTGGCTATCCTCAATTCTCTTCCATCAAGTCAGCCATTAGTCAACCATTTTGAGGCTCTGACCAAAATATTACCTCTGCTGATACACCAGTGTCTAAAGACAGATCCAGATTCATGGAGCCTTATGCAGATCTTAACACATGAGACTTCCCTTATGTTTCTGTTTAGACCCCTTACATAACATCTTGACTATCTGAAGGGTGTTGAGCTCACAGCTTCCCTAATCAAAAGCAGTGACTCCCCAGAAACATAATTTTGCCTCAAAACAAATATTAACAGATTGGTTTTATTGCATAGCAACTTGATGAATTATAGGAGAATTCAAGCACCACACAAAAAAAATTGTGATGATATTTCAAAATCATTCTTTTTCTTTCAGTCTTTACTGCATTTTTAGTCAGGGAAAAATGTGTATTTTGGAAGATCTTCAGCAAGAACCAGGTTTTATGGAGGAAGAAACAGAATGAACTGGTCTCTACTGAAGTCTAATTTTACAGCAGGAGAATCATATTGTGGACAATCTAACAGCAATAAGACCATATGGTGACTGCAGCTATAGTAATTTGAAGTTCAGTTGTGTGCAGTTCTGTGGGTCACCTCATTACAATTTCTTACTTGAGGTTTTTCATTTCTTATGGGCATCAAAATGAGTTTTAAAGAGCTGTAAAATAATTACAAATATTTTTGCCATCCATGAGAGAAAGATGTACCTAGAGTCCAGGATGACACATGATATTCAGAATTTTTTTTTCCCAAAGAAATGGGCTGGGATTTGGGGTGGAAAAATGTAGAAATATGATTCTTCCCTCAGTTACTGGTGAGGAATGTCAATTTCCAACTATATCACCTAGGAAAAAAAGCTGATATCCCCTACTTAAGGATCAGCAAAAGGAAAGGACGTTGCATTGGCAAAATCTCCTCTTAAGTAAACTGGTCCTTTCCCACGCATGTTAAAGAGTGGAGTATCACCATATGTGCTTTTATGCCTGTATCATCTAACCCATTTCTCTTTTTAACAACAGTAAAATACTGATAAACAATCAATATTATACTTCCACTGTAGAATACATGGCATTAAATCCATCCAGTCTTTTATCTGAGAAAAAATTAATTTGAAAAAGCAAGTATCAAATTGAATACCCTATTGCCAGAAAATCCAATAAATTCTAGAAGTCGGAGGATCCTTCCTGGTAAAAGTGACAGCATCTGAAATACATTTAAAAATAAAAAGATAATTGTAAACATGTACACTTAAAAAAAAAAGTTACATTGCTATAAATGTGAACCAAAAAGGCCAGCTACTATGTTAAATGCTATTACACATTAGTAAAAAATTAGTAAAAATTTTTTACATTAGTAAAAAATTAAAACATGAAAGAACTTGAGAGTAAACATGCATGCTCAGAATTCTGATAACCATCCAGCATGAAAATAGACAGAGTACAGCTGTGCTTCTTTAGATAATGACAGATTTTTCTATCTTCAGCTGGTTAAAATTGCTTGTAAATTGTGGGTCTTTTAGAATGAAAGTCTTATCTATTTTAGTATGACTCACAACCTACAACTACCATGTTCCTATACTATTATTTCATTTTATTGGGAGTCTCACAGAGGCTCTACTTGTTCCTCCTGTGGGAGTACTGAATCAGCAGATCAGTGAGCATAATGGTTTTAGAAATACTAGCTGTTGCTATCATCCTTTAGGCCTCTATTATAGGCATTTTTGTTCCCTCTGTAACTCCATCCTCCACATCCTACACAACAGAAAATGTACAAATATCATAACCACCTTTTCAATGAGCATTAAGAAGCAGGTCAACTTGAGGGTCAGTTTTTAGAAAGCACCATTCACCCTAATACATTTTGCCCATCAGACACTTTTTCTGTTAAGCCTCCTACTGAGAGTACTCCATGAAGAATAGGAGAGGCAAGGACACTTATGAACACAGTTGCTTGAATTTTAAAGTCAGGTGCAGATAAACCTGAGTTCTTCTGACCATACTTAAAATTGGCCATCTCCAATCTAGAATGATACAGAAATTAACATACTGGCAGAAATCAACTTTAACCATTGCCATGACAGATGTGAAAAGGTAACTGTAGCAAATTGTAAAGAAAAGGCAATTTTCCTTTGCACAAACTCAGTAAACTACTATGCATTCTTCTAACTATAATTATCTATGAGAATCTAGAGTATGTCACTGAAGCAAAAGAATGGGATACATGGGGAAGTTAAATTAAACAGTCACTCCAGGCATTTTGTAACCACAGCATTAGCATCTTTAAAAATCCCGCTACACACAGGGAGATGCAGCTTCTTTTTCACTTCAGAAATAGATGTATTAGTTATTCCCAGAGAACTAAACCGTTCAGAATAAACTAATAGAAACATCCCAGAAAGCATGCACGCCAGAAGCTAATGCTGGTTTCACATTGCATAAAACCTCCAAACCCCATATCTCTATTTTACAAATGCGTAAATGTTAAATCAGTTACAGTAGCACATATACAAAGAAAGACAATCCTACAGAATAACCCAATCGCCTTTTTGTAGAAGAAGAAGTCATACCAAGTTGAATGCTCCAATTCCAAGATTTACTCCTCCTTCAAACTGGTAGTACGTTTCATTTTTGCTTTTGTTCCCCTGAGTCGTCTGTAGCACCTGATGACATTCCCTTGTGATGGAGAAAAAAAGGAGGGAAGGTGAAACACAACATAGAAATTACTGATTGATGACTATGATGGATACAAAAATATTCCTTTGTGTTTTGGGAGCATTAATGCCACTCCAACTGCTTATATTACTTTTGAAGTCAAATGTTTTCTAATAGCTTACTTGTATATTTGGTAACTTGTCCTAATTTTCAGGCCACCTTTGATAAAGTTGATCATATTTTCATCCTGGAAGAAAAAGATCTAACTGTAAAATATTGTGTGTTCATATTACACATAACACATACATAAAAATCCTCCAGCTACATATACATTTATTTATAAGTTTATGTCGTAGTAGAAAACACTAAAAATGTTTTTCAGTCACTAGATGTACCTCTAAGACTGACATTAACACTTGCTCTAAGTTGTCAGGGAAACATTTCTTTGTTGCACATTACAAATTTTAAAACTGAAGAGAGAGGTGAAAAAGAAAGTCGAAGTGTTAGTTATAGCAGAATTTGTGATGTATCTACATGAACCAAGAAAGCTCTCCACCAGATGGTGCTGCAGGAACTGTTTCAAATATTTGGAAACGGTAATTCTGACATACACAAGGAAGCCATACAGAAACTGGCAGAAGACAAACTGAAAAATCGCTCGAACAGATGAAACTCTATTGCTGATCAAAACTACCTGTGTTATTCAATTTATGTGCTTACTAACTTCTAGGAAAACCAAAACAAAGCCACAATATACTTGCCATCAAAACTAAATTCCTGAAAAGCAAAATATCGGTTCAACAGAATGAAATATTTTCTCCTAGAATTCAAATAAAAGGGGAGGATGCTGGCATTTCAGAAATGCAAATTTAAATACTTAGGAACAGTAGATGCAACATGGAAAATGAAAAGAGCAACAAAAAAAGGCCTCAGAATGATCAACCAAAGGAAATTCTGGCTTCCATAAAAAGATTACCATTTTAAAACTCCTCATCTCTCTTGTCTGCAAGTCTGAACACCCAAATACAAGTGTTGCAGTACAAGAATTCTATTTCCCTCTGAATGTTTACATTTTTGTTATCATCATCATCATCCTAACACTAATCATGGTCAGCCAAAGATGAAAAATATGAGGCAGCACAGCAATCAGCAGAGCAGGGTATTACAGTCAAAAGCAATACAGATGTGGTGTTTCAGAGAAAATATACATCTAATTTTTTTTATTATTTTACACAGTCCTAACTCACCTCCTTCAACAACATTCTTTTCATGGTTAAAACAGACTCCACCCACTGAATAAAAATAAAGAGGGTTGCTTCCACATGGCTAGTAAAGGAGCAAGCTAGTTACAGGAAAGACTAGCATTCCATTAATAGTATTTCCTGACACTTCTGGCCAAATCAAGTAGTTCATAAGTCATAAGCGAAAGGAACTTAATCTGACCTTAGTATCCTATGTGCCTCGCTTCTTTCTCATAATTTATACTGGAAAAGATTATCTATAATATATATTTAATAAACACTTGTTAAACACTCACATACCTTCAAAAAGTATGAGGAACAACTCCTGTTTTCAAGAATCAAGTTTCAAATTGAATTTGAAAACTCTGTAGCATGAAGTCCCTGAATCACAACCTAAATCACTAGCACCACACAGTATAAAATACCAGATCTTTCTGTGAGCTGAATTATTACCTCAGCAATGCTAAGCATGCCCATTTTATAAGCATTCATTACTGTATTATTCCTGACACCATGTGCACACACAGCAACACGGAATTGGAAATTACACATCAGCTGAAGTTTTGTTAGCTGGAAAACATTCTACCCATTCATGCAAAAAATGACTTGCACTTTCAAAAAATACACTTCCTCATACCTGAAAATATTTTTATGCAGGCACTGGACACTGTCCAATGTGACGCAAATCATTTAAACATACCACTTAGTATAAAACAGGACGTATGTTTAAAAGATGGTATGTTTATACCTTAGGATACCTCAGATACCTTGGTATCTGAATATCATCTTTGGTTATTCGTTCAAAGAAAGAGACAACTTTCCTAAGTAGCACAAGATTTACCATACTTTCAATTGTTGCCATGAAATAACATTCAATAGCAAAAAATTTTTGTTTGAACATCACATCTTTTGTTGAGAAATTGACTTTACCTGTACGAAGGTGAGAGCGGCTTTCTGTAATAAGCATTCAGCATAGCAGATTTCAGCATGCATTTCCTCTATATAAGAAAGAAAAGTTATTTACTATCAGCAATGTCATTGTCAATACTGTCTTCTTGGGGTCAATGGAACAAACAAAATGCTGCCAAGACAAGAAAGAAAAAAAAAAAAAAAAAGAAAAAAAAAAAAAAAAAGCAAAATTCTGCTGTTGCCATTTCAGTAACTGCTGAGTAATAGCTGTAACACACAAATCCCAACAGAATTCTTCTATTTCCCTTCTTCTCAGACAAAACATTGTCAGAGCTGACCTCAGTCTATGGCAAAAGCTACTTGACATTCTGGTAGATGGGTCTCTTATAATTTTCATTGATTCTAAGCTTAACAGCCCACAATAACAGTCTTTCAAGCCTCCTTCCAATGTCTTACAAGAAATTTCTGTAAATGAATAGTAACCCTCACGGAGGTTCAGGCTTTTCCTACATCCACTAAGACATCATGAACAGGTTTTCACCAAGTCATGCTTAACAAACTGAAAGCCCCAGGCAGACTTTCTGTCTTCATGCAGCACTACAGTACATTAGATTTAACACACATGATACAAGTTGCTCTGCACCCATGCTGCAAGACCAGCCACATGCACAAGGCTGCTGTATGTACAGTGCATACGTGGTGAGTTTGATGTGTCCAAGTATTAAAGAGGATTCTTGTGCCAGGTTAGAAAAAAATGCATACTTGACTCTGCCTGAATCAGAAATAGGAGATCAGCATTTTCAGAGCCATGAACAATGTACTGATACCATTTCCCAAAACACCTTAAGGCAAAACAGACAAGCACAAAACTTGTTAATATATTCAGATTCCAATGCAACTAATGACAAGGATGTACTCCTCCGCATCAATGGTTCTTAAACTTTTGGGAGCTCTCTTAAGTCAAAAAAAGGAAGTTTCCCTTCAGTCCTATAATGTGTTGTGAAAGGCATTCCTTTCTTAATTCATGCATGCTCAGAGACAAAAAAAAACCATTAGCCTGAATTCTCCACTGAAGCTTTGCATTCAAATTAGAAAAGATTATACACACGATTTTTATGTTTATTACTGTAAGACACTAGTAAAGTCACAGAGTTAAGCATATTTGTATACATTGGTAGGGGTAGTTTTGAGCTTTTTTCACTTTTTTATTTTAACTGTATTATTTAACTACTTACCTTCAGTCAACTGATCCACTGTCTGTTTAGAAACTAGATTGGACAAGGATTCCACCACTGTGCTTCTTTTTCTGAATCTAAATAGGTTGTGCATGGAAGAAAAGAAAGCCATACATTTCAACACAAACCTAAATTTAATAACTGGAATTCTTAAAAACTTCCAACCAAAATTTACAGAGATTCTTACCAAAATGATCATTTGTCAACAGTTTCAATTCTCTCAGTAGTCCAAAGACTTGTATGCCTCTAGCCTAAAGAGCCTATCCAACATTAAATGCATGCTTGCAACTTCAATTAATCTACGTTAAATGTATGACAGCTTCAACCCCACTGCCACTCACTAGCTACAGAGGTGTTGCTGATGCTGAGCAAGACACTTTAACTGGAATTCAAAGTTTTATGAATTGCTTTTTTCTGTTTCTTAAACATGCACTCAAAATTAGAATGAAAAAATGAAAAGGAGCTCTGTTTTCAACAAAAATGTTTCAGTATTTTATGGTGGTTTATGCCAGATAAAATGCCAAAACAATCGCACACTTTACTTCCAAGAGATCTCAACTCACGTTTTAATTCCAAAAATTAATTTTTGGCAAAAAATTACAAACAACTCAGCGTTATGAAGAAGCTAGAGAAACAATGCTATATTCAGAAAATGAATGCACTCTGTAAGCCAAGGAGTCACTGATTATAAATACTAGCTATTAGCTTATCATTTTTGTTTACACTACACATTGACAATTGTGGGATCCTGAGAAGAAGATTATAACACTACACATTAACATAATGCACACAAGAAAAGAGTCAATTAAGACACATGTAGTTATGGTAATTCTTCAACTTTGAACATTTAATTGCCTTTCTCTTGCATTTTTATGAGTTTTGCGACAGACTAGATCAGAGTACTCATGAATTAAAGTTTACATCCTGCAGAGATGAAATCCTGTACTGCAGCTGTCTAGACTAGAGGGACATCTAATCTTCAGACACACTAAACAACACAGTTCAGATGAAACTGCAAATTGATAGCACATCCAAAAAAGATGCAGAAACTGCTGACCCCTTCTCTTCAGCATCTGATAACGTTTTCTCATTTCTTTTTTGCCATGGCTAAGATGATGATGATGACGATGTTAAATGTCTGAACTAGTATTTGGCAGTCATTTTTTGAGAAATAATTGTGATAAAATAGACTAACCAATATGAAGAAGAACCAGCAAAGCAGAAATAACTTCTATTTTTCTCAGAGATTTGTTTAAACTTTAGCTTTCACAACCCATTTTCTAAGGTTTTTTTTTTTGCTGTTCAAAGAAAGCAAAATGTACAGTCCAGGTAATTTCTGATGTGAGCAACAGAAATTGCTCTTAAAATCATTAATTTTAAGGTAATCTAAACACATTTGTAACAACAACAAAAAAAAACTTATTTGGTTTTCAGCAGAAACCTTAGTACAAGCTTAATTGTATTAGACTATTCATTCAACCTTTGGAAACAACTTTTTTAAGATATTTTCATGCTGAGAGGGGACAATTCAAAATATAGGCCTTGAAACTTTTGGAAAAACAAGAAGTTACAGCTGCCAATAGCTCAGACAGTTCAAAAATGTCTGTTTATGTGTAGGTCTACACAGTGAAACAATCATTTAACTAACTGTAGTGGCTATTAATACCCACACAGGACAAGTCTGTTGTTGACACATCACCATGTAGAAAAATATCTTCACCAGTAACATAGTGGGACTTACTCCACCTTTACAAATTTAGACCACTCTCATACAGACAAGAGTCTGCTTTTAAAACATACAGAGAACTGGGATATGTCACAAATAATACTTTTTGGATTTAGTATCTCATAATGGTTGGGATTGCTTGGGCTCACCTTTGGCAGGTTTGCAAAGCATCCTTCATTGTAGAAATTCCCATTTGTATATCCTGCTGTTCAAAGGTCATTGCAGCTTGCATAACTAAAATAGTGCTGTATCCAAGTGCATGGTACATACTATCTTTGGACCTAGGGAAAACATGAATCTTGTGCATTTAAGCAACATTTTACATTGCAATACAAAATTAAATGCAGAGACACTTGTATTAATTTGTGAAAAGACAGAAGAATTAAGCAGGAAAGCAACAGATCTGAGAATATAATCTACAACTGTTTATTGGATAATTAGGACTTAAATAGCCTTGAATAGACATAATTTTAGCTCACTTTCTCGACTTGTTAGAGAGAGCTCACATCTCATGAGTTTGTAATACATAAGGAAAATAAACTTCAGGGTGAGACTTCAAAAACAACATCTCCTGAGTTTTATTCTCCCTGACCTTGGAGCAAGAAAGATCCTGGTATTCCAACAGTAATATCATCTTCCACTGAGCTTAACTACAACTAATTCTAAGAGATAATATTCCTGGCCTACTGCCTTCCTCACATGAGCTCTCCAGAGCACTAAAAGCAAACACCTGATAGCTGTGTCATCCTTCGGATGTTTCATTTAAAGCTGTCTTGGAGGTTGTTCATACAACATCAACCAACACATCACTCTTTAATCTATTCTTACTAGCCCCAAACTGCAGAGCGAGAACATTACTCCACTCTATGGACATGGGCTACACATCCCTCTTGCCAACACATCCCTCAATACCACCTGCTCCTTTCAGACACAGACAAGAGAAGAATGGTGGATGGGATTCAGACCCCGGTCCTGAAGATCAGCCACTCAGACTGCCTGCCCATGAAGTCACAGGTAAGACAGGTTTCACCTGTGAACTTCTCCATATTCTTTAATTCCCTACATCTGCACTGCCATACTTTTCTTCTCAGTGGAGGAAAGGCAACAAGGGAACAAGGAAAATAGTCAGAACATTAAAAGATGAGCTTAAAGATAAGCACCAGACTCAAACATAATATAAAACATAACCAAAAGACTATTCTGGAGCTTTGCTCCAGCTTTCCTCTATTGTCAAAAGCAGTTTCATTGTACAAATTATTTGATCAAAGACGCAGTGAATATGGTCTTGCTCTCCAGCCTCTCCCCAATGCGTGAGGACAGACAGCTAGAGATCAACTCTAACATCACAATTCAGTGCTTTATAAACAATGTTTGAGATGGTTTTAAAGATCCAAAAAAAATTTTTAAAAAACCACAAATATGGACAAATTTCAGAAAAAAGAGAATAAATTAAAACTACTATCTTCAGACACTTTAAATTAATCTTCAGGTACTAAATAATGTCTGTTTACAACAACTTCAGGAAATAACAGAATCTCACCATGGACGAAGTAGTTCCAGCGCTTCAGAGAACTTATTGTTTAGAAATAAGTTCAGTGCCATTGAACATTCTTCCAGAGCACACTTGAGATCCATCTTGGATGCCCTAAAAAACAGATTTTAGTTTACTCAAACTGTAAATATAAACAAAAACATTTAAAATGTCTTTTGCTTATGTAACACAGGTCTTTTGTGGTGATTTTGTTTTCATAATTTAATTTTTCAAAACCAAAGCATATGCCTAACACTTTACTTTACACAGGTGCATTGCTTATTTAAGCGATGTTTATAGCTCTGTCCTCCTAATCTTACCAGAGAAATTCTCAAAATTTATCATTGTGTCCAAGCTCTCAATCTTTCCCATCAGTACAAATGCTGTTCCAGACTCTGTGCTCATATCAGAATCTCAAAAGAGGCCACAAGACAATATTTAAATCTAAAAAAAGCAGTAAAGACACTCATACAGCAAACAGGTATACTACAAATAGTCCTGTAAGAAACCTGTAGCTATGCCAACAGCTTTTGTTCATCCCAATTCACTTCAAGTAAAAGCACTTGCACTTGCTTAAGCAGAATCCATCTCAGCAAACCCATTCTTTGGCCAGTTCTGCCCGAAATACTCAGGAACACTCACAAATTATTCCCTAGGCCGAACCTGGGACAAACTGACAATCGTGGTAGTGACATACAGCTAGAGGCTACACAGCCATCAATGTGCACAGATGCATCTGGAAAAGATAATCTCTCTACAGCGTTAAAACAACAGGTTTAAACTAGATAATGGGCTTTCTGCAAGTACGGTTAAGCAGTGGTAAGCAACAGATCATGTCAATGAGATAAATATTTAAGTACTGACCAGAAGTGAAGAACTCTAAAGGAGGAATTTAAGAAGAGAACAACAGAGGAGTACAGCTGCTCTAAATCTAACAGTAAGACACACACAAAATAAACAAAGAGTGGGGTGGACATGAAAATATGACTGGACAGGGGGCTTTTTTGCCCTCCAAAGAACAGTGTTAAAACGGCTTATAAAGACCAAAACTTTTTAAAATCATTCAATTTTATTAACTAATTCCAGAAATACCATCTGCTGGCAAAAACATTCCAGATAAGTATTTTTTAACTAGATTTAAAGGCTGATTTTTTTCCTAGTACACAAGCAAGGACCTGAGTTAGTCCCTTAATAACACATTATTGCCCTGTGTGTTCCCATGCTTTTGTACCTTCTTTTCACATTTGTGTCTAATAAAACTCTTTTCACTTGGTCCATGCTTGTTAGATTACTCATTCCATTTGCTTTGCCTTTCCTGCTAGGAAGAATGGGTTAGTTGATTTCAAAAGTTTTTCAAGAAGGTAAAAAAAAAAGGTGGGAGGAGAGTGGGGAGGGAATTTTTCCCTCCTTTAAATACCAAATTGGCACTAGTTGTCTTTAGTGGCTAAATAAAAAAAACCAACACCACCACATCAGTAACTGAAGTTCATACCTACTAGACACCAAGAATGAGTTTTTATTTTTTCATACTTGCAGACTACAATTATTTTGTGACTAGCACTGAAGCAGTGGCCTGTTCCAGGTCTCTCCCCAAACAAATGCCAAGATCAGTACTAAGGTGTGTGGAATCTTCAAAATTACACAGGACAAATGGCCCTTTTAGTCCTCTCCTCCTTGCAGGCATGGTTACTAACTTTGTGGTGGGCCAAGAACTCTGTCAACCATGGGAACACAAAAACCCCTTGTGAGGCAATTTTCTGCTTCACAGACTATGGAGAATATGAACAGTGATCTGAAGTCAAGAGAGGGAAGAGAATGGCAAACAAGACATGTATAACCATACAGTTCATAAAACAATCTGAAGAAACAAAGACGACTGGTAACTACAGGTAATTTAACAACTGATGACAGCCTTAAACACTAAGTTTCATTATACTGGTGTTCAGCCTCAAAACAGTATGCTTCCCACATGAGAAGCATCAGCAGAGAAATAATATCACAGTACTCCACCATTGCAGCACTTCTCCAAAGGCAAGGACCAAGAGCTAAGGGCAACGTTTTGTTTTCAACTGCTTTAATAAGCATAATCTTAATGAACAGAAATACGTTTTCTGTACTTGTATGTTGTAAATCTGCACACTTCCAACTCTGCAATCAGAAACTGCTGGAACTGCCACTGGACAGAACATCTAATCTTTATTTCATTTAACATACCCATGGACATGACAGCATTTTAGCTGCAGGTATGGATGGTTTGCCATCAGGCTCCCAAATCCCATCACACCACAAGCTCGAGCATCACCACAGTATATATCAGTATTTGCAAACTGATCTCATAAACCAGGGTTGTATAAGGACACAAAACTATTTTCCCAGTTAAATGGGTAAGAAGCATATCTCTCCAGCACCTGGCTATCATGCTTTTTTCCCTTTATTACAGACTCATTCCCTGATGCTGCCTATATGTGACCAAAGTCTGCAGACAATGCAAACAGTATTCCTTAAGTTAATGTATTTAATGTTCCCTGCATCAAGCATGCTAATGACCTTACTCTGCCACTTCAGACATAAAACTTGGGAAGCTAGTTTCCTCAAACTGTTATTTCTGGTAAGTGAATCATATTCTCTACCAGAAAATTCCTCATTCCTGTTTCATTACTCTTCACATATGTTTTCTAATGTTTTCCTACATCCTGCAGCAGAAGAACATAACCAGAAGGATTTGTTTCAACTCAGATTCATAACTTGATAGTCAGAAGAAAAGAGCACACTGACTCAGAAGCAACTTGGTTATCTTTGCTGGCATTTCTATGCAGTGGCTCAGAATAAGCACATTTCCTCTTCTACTCCCGAAACATCACAAACCAATTTCTAAAGCAACTTACCAGACTAGCGAATGTTCAGTCAGTAATGCTGACTCACACTCTCTTTCTGACTCATGCTGTTTTCCCTCTATCTTATTTTTTCCCCCTATCTCCACATAATTTTCCTGGAATGGACAGGAACTTTATACACTTTAGTACATTAGATGAACGTACTCTTTAACCTAATCCAGAGCAGATTAAGTTAACACTACTTCAGTGATGTTATTACGGATTTTACACCTAGTGATTTACTATGGATTTTACACCTGGTGTCATGGTTTAACCTCAGGGGACAATCAAGCCCCATGCAGCAGCTCACTCACTTCCCCAGCAGTGGGATCAGGGAGAGAACTGAAGGGTAAAAGCTAGAAAACTCATGGGCTGAGATAAAGACAGTTTAATAGGGAAAGCAAAAGCCTCACACATAAGCAAAGCAAAAAAGGAACTAATTCACTGTTTTCCATGGGCAGGAAGGTGTTCAGCCATCGCCAGGATAGCAGGGGCCCTGTCACAGATAACAGTGACTTGAGAAGACAAACATCATGACTACAAATGTCCACCCTTCCTCCTTCTTCCCCCAACTTTATATACTGAGCATCATGTCGTATGGTATAGAATATCCCTTTGGGGCCCAGTTTGGGTCACCTGCCCCTGCTGTTTCTCTTTCCAATCTCCCACATACATGCAGTCCCCTTGCCAGTGTGACTACACAAAAAGCAGAAAAGGCCTTAGCTGTGGGAGGTGGTGATCATGGAGGTCCCTGATCAGCAATAACAAAAATATCTCCATATTATCAACCCTATGTTCAGCACAAATCCAAAACACAGCCCCATACCAGATGCTGTGAAAAAGGTTAACTCTACCCTAGCCAAAACTAACACTTACCCACCCCTTATTCCATACCCTTTATGTCACACTTCCCAATACCCCATCACCTTCCCTACTTATCTGTTTTGATAGATATACAGACAGACATCATTCCCCTAGTCTGTGGAACACCTTTGTCAAATGTTCATAAAACGTCCACAAAAAAAAAAATTTGTTGAATCCATGCAGTCTATGACTTTGTCCTTCACCCTTGGTAACAGCCTTTTGTCTTAAGTTGCAAATATAAGATGTGGCTGGGGGTGTATGTTCTATTGCCATCTGTTAGAATTGGGGCAGTTATCTTCTGTTAATCGGGCCACTTGCTAAAACCAGGTGGGGCAGTTTCCTTTATCTTTTCCACAACCCATCCTCCCTCCAGGAAGATATCTTCTGTTAATGGGCCATCAAGTCTCACTGCTTGACTGATTAAATTACATCATCCCATTGAGAGATGCTCCACCCAGGGGGAGGAGCCAAGCATTCCTACCTGGATATAATGAGATTTGGAACACCACAGGCAGCCTTTTCCCACTGGATTCCCAGAGGAAGACCAGGCCCATCTACACTACCACTGGACCTTCAGTGGAAAACTGTACCCTTCAGGATCATTGTTTCAACAGGACATCTGTCACTCCAGTAGGAACTGCAGCCACCATTTAATCAGACTGCTACCAACACCCTGACCAACAGGGTGTCAGTTTGTATTCTGACTGTCAGTGTTGTTTATATTATTGCATTTTTATTTTTGTAGTTTTTTATTTTTCCTAATAACTGTTATTACGACTCCCATATCTTTGCCTGAGAGCCCCTTAATTTCAAAATGATAAAAACTCAGAAGGAGGGGGTTTACATTTTCCATTTCAAGAGAGGGTGCTGCCTTCCTTAGCAGACACCTGTCTTTTCAAACCAAGACAATTTCCCAACCAGGCAGTAATGTTTTGCCACAACTTAGCAGCCCAGATGGGTTTACTCTAGGTTGCCAGTTATTCTGCTTCCACTGCTGCCACCACACCCATAGGGCCACCACCCATGAATCAGTACAGAGGTAAAAAAAAAAAAAAAAAAAGCATTGGCCATTTCTCTCCTTCAGCAAAATCTAAGGCCAGTTGGATGGCTTTCATCTCTCCTTATTTACTCAATTCATGTTCTCCTCCAGCAATTTCTGTGACTTGTCATAGGGGACTCCATACAGCTGCTTTCCCACAAGCAGAAGGATAAATCAGTAAACAAGGCATATTGCTTCTCAGTTTCTGAGAAATTATTATATACTGGGGCCTCTTCAGCGCAAGCCTGGTGACATTCCAAAATTCTTTGGCCTTCTGGCTAGCCCATGATTAATTCCAGTTTTCCTGGATGACAAGGGTTTCCTATCCAAACTCTTTATGTGATCAATGCAACTCCTTTACTCTCTTTGAGCATCCAACTCAACGCAGGTAACTGTGGTGCCAGAAGCTGTGTGTCAGTACCAATCATCTCTAAAAGGTGCCAGTATCTCCTTTTCAGTTAGAGTATAATGGGCTTCAGATCCTCTGTATGCTCAGCTCCAAAAACCTAGAGGTCAGCCTCAAAACTTCCCTGGTGCCTTTTGCCAGAGGCTCCAGGTAGGTCCATTCTCTCCAGCTGCAATAAAAAGCCTATTTTTTACATATGTTCAGACTGGCCCTGTTCAGACTGGCTCGAGGGCTACAGCATTAACTATTTCCTACTGGATTTGTTCGATGGCTTGCTGCTGCTCAGAGGGCTATTTGAAATCATTCTTCTTCCAGGTCATTTGATAGAAAGGGCTACAATCAGCCTGCAAGCTGGAATGTGCATTCTACAAAATCCCACAACACCTATAAAGTCTTGTCTTTTTCTTGCTAGTTGCTGGAGACATCACTGTTATCTTAATAAAAACCACTGGGATCTGACAATGTCCTTTTTGATTCCTAAAAGCTGGATCTCTGTGTAGGCCCCTTTACCTTATTCTGTTTTATGGCAAAACCAGCTTTTAAAAGGATTGGATTATTTGCTTCCATTTCTCAAAAACTTCTACTGTATTTTCTCACAAAATGGTATCACTAACACATTGCAGGTGTTCCAGAGCTTCACCTTGTTCCAGTCTTCATCAGTCTGTGGCAGATGATACAGCTGTGTTTCCTTCTGACTGGCAGTCGATTCCAGGTACTGTGGACACAGCTCCAAACAAAAGCAAACTGTGGCCTGCACTCTTCTCCCAAAAGGACTAACAAAAACAAAACAGCAGTATCAACTGTGGCACCACATGGCTTCCTTTGACGCCAGCACAAATGGAAGTTCCTATATATCCAGTACACCAGGACTCAGAGGTGGTACAACTTCATTCAAGCCACAGTTTACTGTCAGCCTCCACTCTCCACTGGACTTTCATACTGGCCATACAGGGTTGTTAAAGGTAAGCGGGTCTTGCTGACCACTCCTTGGCTCTCTAGGTGACAAATTAGTTTATAAATGGGAATTACAGAGTCTAGATTGTGAGACACTGCTTCTAGTGCACTGTTGTGGTAGCAACTGGCACCTGCTGTTCTTCAGCCCAAGAGCAAAAGGGATGTCTGAAATTTCCTCAGCAGCATTTTGAATCCTTGATATATCCTCTGCTGAGACAGTCTATACCAAGGATGAAGGGAACCCCTGCTCCCATCAAGATAGGGTACTTCTGCCACTCATGCGAGTCAGGCTAGTGTCAGCTTCCAATACAGTCAGCTCTTTGGATCCCTCTGTCATCCCAGAAATCCAAATGGATCCATCCCTATGCAGCTTGATGACATTAGGGTACATTGTGCACCAGTGTCTACTGAAGCCTTGTACTCCTGTGGGGCTCCTGTGCCAGGTCATCAAACCCACACAGTCCAATAAACCTGGTTATTTCTCTCCTCCCTTAGGTGGAGGCAGGGCCCCTCCAATACTGGTCACAATGTTCCCCACTATTATCTTGCAGAAATGGACTTGTACTTCTCTCCATATGTTGTATTGCATTAAATAGTTTATTTAGTTGTTGTTTTGCAATGGGTTTGGTATTTTGCACTGAATAGTATGTTTGTATCACATGGTTTGTTCTGTTTTTCCCCTCTCCCCCAAAGCCCCTGTGGTGGTGGTCTCTCCCCAGGTTATTCCTCCCCTCACCCTCCTATCACTTGCATCCCATTGGCTTTGACCCCTCTCCTCCACCCCCCTTCGCCTGGGTTTAAAAGCTCCCACGATGAGACTCTCAATCTCTTTTTCCCTCTCCTGGATCCCCTGGAGTAGTTCCACAATAAAGGTGGGATGTTCGTCCTGAGGAAAAAGAGCGCCTCCAGTCTTTTACTTTTTACTTGCGAGACTGTGAAGGGCCTGAGGGTCCAGAGCTAGCCAGACTGGACCCCCCCAAAGGCCCCAGGTCAAGCTTACATCCATAGAGTCAGTAGTATGATTGGACTGAAAAATCTGCCTGAAAAACTGTTCACTGGAGACTGGAGCAGCAACTTCAAGTTATGGTTGTTTTTCCCTGCAATTCCTGCACCAGTGCATCTACAGTCAAGGTGTTCCCATCCATCCCACTTCCTTGTATCCTCTCCATGGTCCTGCAGGTAAAACCGTAGGGTGCCCCATGCTGTGTATCCTCTATATCCTCTCTCTCAAAGAAAGAGCATACCTGCTGTCAGTTACTGAAATACAGGCTCACACAGATGGGGAGTATGACATATTCCCTCTGAATTGCTGGAGCTCCTGCATCAGTTCATCAGTTAGCTTCTCCACAGATTCTGTGATGGAGGAAGAAATACTGTCTTTGTATTACCCGAGTTGCCAAATTGCATCAATTGCTGTTGGTGGTGCATCATCTTTCCAAATTACTGTTGTCAAGGGGTTTCATGTGCCCTTGCTGCACTCCGTAGAAATTTCTGCAACATGAGTAATTGACAAAAGATGTGGTCTGGCTCTGTGGGGACCTGGGTGTTGACCACATGAAAATACTTCATTTCTTGAACCGCTAATTTTCTTAAGAAGGGAGTCACTTTCTCTACTGTAGTCCATCTGTCTAAATTACATGGAATATCATCTTTACAGGGATACCTTTTCCCCCTCATACTTGATAAGAATCATGGCCAGAGGTCTTTTCCCCCATTGCTTTGTCAGTGTCTGGGTCCTTGGCAAGTCATCTCAGCCTGGCTCCTTACCCTCTCATTCCACACTATTGGCTCCATTGTCCCACCAGCACACTAGCCAGGCAGCAATATAGTCATGGATGACTGCTGAAATCTTCTCATGTCTCCCATAGCTCACTCAGGGATACGGATCAAGTCACGTCACTTCTGGTTTCTGTGATGGCCTTGATAATGGCTCTGAAAAATCACCCTCGTGATGGTTCTGCTTCATCATCCTCACTCTCCTTGTCATTGACTGTTTTTTGCTGAAGCTTTTTGACTGGGTGATTTTCATGTACATTTCTTCTGCTTCTGTGCAGGGTCCACCAACACCAGCCCATGCTGATTTTCTCCTTCAGTGGTTTCAGTGGCATCGCCACAGCCAGTGGGAGTGGAGCAGCCACAGTGTCTTTCAGGTGGCTGGAGCAGCTGCAGGGCCTGTTGTCATCTCACTGTCATATTTAGAGACCTTCTTTTTCTCCTGCAGGTACTAAGCAGTGTTGAACATCATGACAGAACAACTTTTTTCAATATTTTACTAGTTTTTCTGGATTCAGCACTTGTTCAGGAGTAAAGGTGCAAGTGCACTGAAGGTGCTCACTGCCCTAGGTACTGGCCCATACAACCCCAAACACCTTGTCATTCTGAATTATCCAGCTTTTGGGCAGATCTTATGTTATTAGTCTGACCTTAAACAAGATCTGAACCATATGCAACAACATGCTGGCTCCTAGCAAAAAAAACCCAGGCTGGTTTCAAGGGCAGTCAAAGGATATTCAGGAATCTTTAAAATCTTGACTACCAGCCTAAAAGACAAAGAAGGAAAAAAAAGGAGGAGAAAAAGATATAGAAAGGTGTCTCCCTCATAGGCTGTTCCTCTGAGGAACCAAAAAAACAAAGATGTTATTATTAATTGCTCCCAGTAGGTGACTCCCAAGGCACAAAGGTGCCCTCCAATCTTGCATACAGACACACCTTGCTGGTGACCAGCAACATTATAAGCCCATTCCATAAAATACAACACACAGAATGTGTACTGCAAGTAAGGAATTATTTCTATAATACAGACAAAACACCACAAGTATGAGAGCAAATAAATCCATATTGTAACCAGCAACTATTAAATCAATACAATGAATGTTTATAACGATTTTATTTTAACACACCCCAGTCAGATATCTCCTGATCTCAAGCCTTTGTGCCCCACACTGGGCACCAAAAGAGACTTGTGTGGTTTAATCCCAGATGACAGCCAAGCCCTATGCAGCTGCTCACTCATTCTCACACTGGTGGGAAGGAATTGGAAGGGTAAAAGCTACAAAATTTGTGGGTTGAGATAAAGGGAATTCAATTGGGAAAACAAAAGCTGTACAAACAAGGAAAGCAAAGCAAGGAATCAACTCACTGCTTCCCCTGGGCAGGCAGGTGCTCAGCCATCTCCAGGAAAGCAGGGCCCCATCACACATAATGGTGACATGGAAAGACAAATGCTGTCACTGTAAATGTCCTCCCCTTCTTCCTTCTTCCCCCCACTTTATATACTGAGCATGATGTCATATGGCCTGGAATATCCCTTTGGTCAGCTTGGGTCACCTGAACTGCAGAATCACATAGAATTAACTAGGTTGGAAAAGGCCTTTGAGATCAAGTCCAATCTATGACCAAACATCACTGTGTCACCTAGGCCATAGCACTAAATGCCACGCTCAGTCTTGATTCTTAAACACTCCAAGGGTGGTGACTCCACCACCTTCCTGGGCAGCCAATGCCAAGTCATTCTTTCTGTGAAGAAATTCTTCCTAATGTATAACCTGGACCTCCCCTGGTGTAGCTTAAGACTGAGTCTTCTTGTCATGTCACTGGTTGCCCGTGAGAAGAGACTCATCCCCACCTGGCTACAGCCTCCTTTCAGGCTGTAGAGAGTGATAAAGTCACCCCTGAGCCTCCTCTTTTTCCGGCTAAACAGCCCCAGCTCCCTCAGCCATGCCTGACAGCATTTGTGCTCCAGACCTTTCATCAACTCCACTGCCCTTCTCCTAACACACTCCAGCATCTCAACATTCTTCCTAAATTGAGGGCACCAGAACTGGACATAGCACTTGAGATGTGGCCTCACTAGTGCTGAATACAGGGAGACAATCCCTGCCCTGCTCCTGCTGGCCACACTCTTGCTGGTACAGGCCAGGATGCCATTGGCCTTCTCGGCCACCTGGGCACTGCTGGCTCATGTTCAGCTGCTGTCAGTCACTTCCCTGAGGTCCATTTCTGCCTGGCCACTGTCCAGCCACTCTGCCCCAGCCTCTTGTGCTGCATGGGGCACTGGCTGTTGAGGTCAAGCGCAGGACCTGGCGCTTGACCTTGTTAAACCTCATTTTGTTGCACTCCACCCATCAATCCAGCCTGTCCAGGTCCTGCTGCAGAGCCCTCCTACCCTCCCTACAGCTCATCAATACTTGCACCCAATTTGGTGGCATCTGTGAATTTACTGCAGACATATCTGATCTGCCCATCCAGACCTCCAATAGAGATTTTTAATGGGGCTGGTCCCAACACTGATTCCTGGGGGACAGCACCAATGAGCAGCCACCAGCTGGATGTGGCACCGTTCCCCTCCACTCTCTGGGCCCGGCCACCCAGCCAGTTCTGAACCCAGGGAAGGGTGCTCCTGTCCAAGCCATAGGCTGCCAGCTTTCCCAGGAGAGTGCTGTGGGAGACAGTGTCAAAGGCCTTGCTGAAGTCCAAATAGACAACATGCACTAGTTGATTCACGTGGTCATAAAAAGAAACCAGGTTGGTCAGGCAGGACCTGCACCTCTGAAATACATGCTGGCTGTCCCTCTTATGTGCCCTCCCAACCTCCTATGCACTCCCAGCCTCCTCACTAATGTGGCATTACAGAAAGTGGAAAAGGCCTTGGCTGTGTGTGAGCCCTGCTCATCAGTTACAAAAGCATCCCTGTATTATCAATCCTGTGTCCAGCACAAACCCATAACACAGCCCCATACCAGCCACTGTGAAGAAAGTTAATGCTACCCCAGCCAAATGAAATAAAAAGGATCAGAAAATTGTGCTATACTGAATGTTACACCAAGATAATAATGTTACATTACAAGGAGAATAAAATGCTACTGTATTACAGTCCTAACACTTAAGGGATTTTTTTTTCCCCCAACACATAGCATTTTTTAGGTTTTCCTCTCACTGCTATTTCAAACTTCTTTTAGGAAAAAAGAGGAAATGTTGTGAATTCCAGCAATAGTTTGTGTACCTTGAGTTTGGTGCTAAACTAAAGAACTTATTCTAATTCAGTGGGAATATACTGTCCATAAGCAAGTTAATTATTAGCAACTTTAAGTAGGTTCTTCTAACAAACTACTTGGAACCACAACAGAAATAAAGCATAAGAAAACAACCTGAAAACCCCAGACATATTGGAATACTCACTTATTAGGATGACAGTCCTCAAGATGAACACAGAACAAGAACATTATTCATTTAAAGTGTCAGAACAGTTTACAACTTAAGTTCCTTTCCTTTTTTTCCCCTTCTATAGATTAACAGAAAAAGGGGGCATAACTACTAGCCTAAAAAAAGGAAACATCAGTGCATTAGTATTTAAAAGTTATGTAAACACAAGTAATGAGTTAGGCAATGACATCCATCTCTCTACATCAGGGCTTAGTCTAAGAGTATTCCTGAAAAGCCATTATACAGCTGAAGTTATACCTTAACTTGGTATATGTGGCTGTAACGTATTTGTATTTGCAGAAGATTGAGTAAGCTTTTAACAATCACCCCAGGTGCAGTGATTTACCAACCCTTCTCTTAGAAAGGGTTTCAGGAAGTAGTAATGGGAGAACTGCAGAAAAAAATTTACCTGTAATCTACCAGTGCATTCCACCTTTTATATTAAATATTTAGGACTGAGTCCCACATCACCTTTTTAACATCAGCTAGACTCAAATGTTCAAGCAACACTTTACATGAATAGGGATTGAAGAATTTCGTTCTTAAACTTCTAAAACATTTTCTTGGCTCTTTTTACAACACAGCCAAAATAATTAGCCTTATCTGATAACAACATTGAATTGCCAGCAAATTGGTTTCGTTCAGCTGTTCTTATCAAAGGTATCCTCACTACAGTTACTGAAAATGTTTGTAATGATTAGTTGGAATAAAGCAAAATTTTAAGTAATAAAGACCACAAAAAAGTGAAACTAGCAATAACTGTTTCAAGATAATCGTATTAAGATGCAAATCTGACACAAACTAAAGGAAAAATAAGGTCTTCTAAAAAATGCAGGAAATATGGAGAAAATGCTATTTTGAGTACAAGTATCAAGAAAACAAGATGCATTACAATTAAGAGAAAATTTTCCCAGGACATAAATGCTGTAGCAAACAAGTGACCCTTAACATTTAGATGAGCTTAATCAGAAGGAAAGTATTTTAGAGGCATTTACTTTCATAAACTTAAATAAGTATCACCTCGTGTGTGAACTACAGTATCGGCAGCAAGAAGCTACCATATGCAGTACTCTTCTTGAACAACATTTATGCAAGTGTCTGCTGGAGTATTTACCGCCAAACTAACCATGACAAAAACAGCTTTAAAATGGATTGCTCTCAGTTGGTTCTTGTCTTCTGGAGGAAGATTGTTAAGTCAAATAGTCATAATATGCTGTCAAAATCTGATACTGTCACTATACAGAATGTTTATATGCTTCCTGAAGTAGATCTTTCCCTTTCCAGCAATGAATTGGTTCAAGAAAACTATATTAAACTGCTTATGGTTTACCATATCAAAAAGAGTAACTATCTTAAACAGCCACAACATGACTTCTTAATGGGAATTAACAGTTGATCCCCAGTAGAATCTATCCCATACTTCCATTTTCTTGGCTAGAAGGCTCTGACTATTTTTGTACAGCTCTACTTCAACTTTACTGATCCCTTGTACTGTCCAAGAACAGCGATAATTTTAAAGTTTTTTACTTGATAGGAATCCTTTTCTCTTCCCTCCACATACCAAGGGAACTATGTGCAGACCACACTATGCTTTTTCCTGACCCTGATACCTGACCCTGAGCTGTGTACTTCCATGCCTGCTTAGCATAAAATAAACTCAAATCCAGCCCTCCCATGTAGAGGTCCCAGGGCCTGCCGCTAGGGCTGAAATGCCCCAGCCCTAGAGAGGCCAAAGCAGGCAAGGCGAAACACCCGGCTGCGGTTAGGGTGAGAAGTGCCTCCCTCCCATAGCCCTTTGCAGGCACACGTTAATGTCTTGAGTTCTATTGGTTTGTAAAGTTTTTGCAGCCCAGTTCAGCCCTCGTTCACCATATCTGTACATTCCCTAGAATGTTCTCCCCTCTCCTGATCCCCATTGGTCCCACTTTGCTGCAGTGTTCCATTCTTGTTACCCTGCTGGTTCCCTTGGTTGCCTGTCCCTCCTCTGCACCACTTTCACCTGTTCCCATTGGTCCTTGACCCTCAGATCAACCCCTTTTTCCCCACATAAAACCCTCTGCCCCTCAGCCCAAGTTCATCTTTGTCCCTAGACCCCCTTCAAAGCAATAATCAGCTTTTGGATCTCCAAACAAAGACCTGTCCTTCCCCTCTTTCATCAGCCATTGTAGCAAGTGTGCTCCAGACCCCAAGAGCGCTGGTCGCTCTCAGAAGAGCCTGCTGAAGCACACCGCTTCACTCCCAGTCTCCTTGGAAGACTTCCTCCCCCCAGCCAACATCAAAAGCTGGACTAAAATTACAGTATCAAAGGTCACAGTTTACAGGTCACAGACATAATAAATCATCACTTCATGTTCATGTCTTGCATAATTTTACATTGCCAAAATGCACTTGATGTCCTCTTGCCTGGTTTTACTATATAGCAGAAATCCAAAACATTTGAAAAACTGTCACCACTATATTACTGCTCTTTTTTTAAACTGAAATTACTTAGACACTTTGTATTACTGCAGCAAAAGTATGTTCCTGGCATAATTCTTTTTGCTGCGTTTTGATTTTAAACGATGCTTTAGATTAGAAGCATGTCACTAGGACAAGAATACTAGCATCCTTAATTCTGCAACATTTAAAAATCATACATGAAGAAAAAGGAAATTGTTAAGGAACAGGTTCTTTGTTGATTTCTGTCAGTCTTCAAACATTCAAACACTGGAAGTCCTGTCATAGTCTACTGTTACCTCAGTCTCAGTGAAGGGGAAAGAGTAATCCTCCTTTACTGTGGCAGAGACACTTTCTTTCTGCCTAGCTCTGTAAAATACCATGCAAACCTCATATCTTTTATTTTCTTTGACTATTTTATCTTCCACCGATGTGTCAATTCCTCTTGTGATTAACACCTTTCCTCTGTAAGGTTTCACATTCTTTCAATAAAGTTTAAGTAGAAAACACAAACTGTGTGTCTTTGGGTAATAGGAAACATCTCTATCATGTTTATTTAAGGAAACATCAGTGAAGTATGGCTCTTAGTACCTATTTAATGTTCATCCAAATAGAGGGCAGTCTCCTATGTCTGAAAAGCTTGCAGGATTGCTTATCTCCTCGTGAACACTTTTTTCTGATGTTTTGTCCTTGAAATACCTAAGGCATTTGATGTTTTTATATGCACAGCTAGCAACTGCAAAGATTTGAAATGTCCAACAGGAACTACTTTCACATAAAGACTAGCATAGACCCATATGTATTCACTGTACCTGAGCAATCATACAGACAACTCAGATATTATTTCTGCCTGGAAATAGTTCTTCAAATAACTTTCTTCATGTTTTGAAAGCACTGGACTCCTCACCACTAAGTTTGTAATTTTAAAAGAAAAATGGCTTTTGCATCTTATCCCTCTCATGCATCACTCATATACCCGGCAACAGTAATACTCCAGTTTTCTGTCTAGTGCTGTACCAAAATTTAGATTCAATCCCTTCTTAAGGGACAGTATTAGATGCTATCACTTTTATTAGTCATTTGCACAGACATAAAGTTGCAACACAAGTCATCACACATAAGGTGAGAAACTTGTAGGAGAACTACCTTCCTATAACAGAGCAGTGGGTTGCACTAGTGCTCATGGCAAAAGCCCACCAAGAGCATCATGAAATGAAGCAAAATAACTTGTTGCAAAATCCTACTGAGATAGTCTGTTAGATCTACATTTTATGTTTTAGATTTTTTAGTGAAGGATGGCTGAAGGTAGTACAATCCACACATACAGGAGATGTTCAAAAAAGCAAATGGAAATAGCTTTTTAGTTGTGTTGGATTTTCTTATACAAGGGATTACTCCTATATCTCACAAGTGAGAGACTTCTGTATGATTTGGTTTTAAACAAATACAAGCAGAAAAGCACAACCTTTAGGAACCATTCCTGTATCAAGTCTGAACCTAAGGAATTCTCATGAATGCTCATTATTCTGAGGGACAACTGACTTATGCAAGAAACTGCACACACACCTGAATCCCACACTATGCTAGAGCTGGCATATGTCTTTCAGTATCTTGTTGGACAGGTACAGGACTCAGCCTCTGAAGGGTCATCAGGCAAGCCTCATGAAGCTGAAATTTTCTTCTTTTGCCTATAGGCATGCCATGTATACCTTTCACCCAGAGAATAATTCAGAAATGCAGAATCAAATTGAGTAACCTGTCTCACAGCTGAACATTTCTTGCTGCAAAGATATTAAAGTATATTACGTCCTTGATAATTCTGGAGAAATATAAGATCACATGATCAGTATTTTTTTAACGAAAACAGAAAAATTTCTGCAAACTTTTTTATCATTTAATCTAAAACTCAGTGTTCAACACCACTTATAAAGACACAACAGAAAAATGGCTAAATGCCGTAAGAAAAATGCCTTAAGGCATACCGCTAGGCATATGAAACGATTTGCAATTTCTATAAAGCATTTCCTGTCCTAGGCTATTACCATTAATACAGAAAGTCTGAAAACTTCAGTCAACTCGTCAGTATAGTAAACAGTAACTTATTTTACCCAGGTATTAAATCCTCCACAGGGTGACACTAGTCACACCTCCACAGCAAATTCTGCATTCATGATGTGTACACCCCTTCTTACGAGAAGCATGAATTTTAGGTAAATAAAATATTTATGGTAAGCACTGAAAAAAAAAATTTCTTGCCAATGCAAGGCAGACTTTATTCCTTTGAAGGCTCACTGTCTTCACTGTTCCAGAACTTCACCAATGCATGCAATATTCTGTATGCTGAACATTCATTTAAAATAACCCAATTGACAGCTATGCAAACTATGCAGCTATAAAACTATGCAAAACTGTGCTAGCCAAATTTGCAAACAGGAAGAAACTAGTTTAAAAGCTTGGTATAATAAATGTACCCAACATCACGCAAATTTGAAAAGAAAGAAACAAACAAAAATAATAAAAAACCTCACCAGAAAACACATAACTGACAAAAGACCCCCTGAATGGTCATTTAGTTTAAATTACATTAGGTTATGTAGCTTGGTATTCAGGCAAAACCATCAGGGTAACACACTTATTTTCACTTATTCCTCCCTTAGGACTTCCTTACACTGTATTTGAAATCTTGTTCCATAGCAGAGAGAGACAAACAGCATTGTTATTACCCAAGCCCTTCCTTGGTACTACCTTCCATTTGAATTTTTGGAGACAACTATCCACCCACAGAGCTGGTAATATGCACGATGCAAAGACCATGGTAGAAAGCAATTCAGATTAGTGTTGTTGCACCTCCCTCCTCAACACTACCTGACTATGAGATAGCAGCATTTAGCCAGCTAGTTGTATCTTTATCAGTGAATTTCGAGATCGTTGCCGCAATAAAAATGGACTTGCCCATACAATCCTTTGAATGATCAAGCCAACTCACCGCTAGGGAGTTTTCCTTTCTTTAATAGCACTGGGGGTTTTGTTTCATTGCTTGGGGGTTTTGTTTATTGTTGGGTTAGGATTTTTTAAATAATTTCTTCTACCTCACATTACAGTTATGGCAGAAAAGATGATTCTGAGAAAAAAAAAACAGTAGCTAGCTGATATTAGGAAAACTATTTTTCAAAACAAGCAGCTGTGGAAAAGGAGCAGGAGCTCTCAGAAAAACAGTGAGAAGGGAAGAGGTAACTGAAGGAGAAAAAAAGGATATAGCTGCTCCTATTGAAAACCAACTATTATTAAAATAGTATGCACTGAAATCAGCTGAGAATGACTTCACAGTTTTTATCTATACTTTAGCATTTTCAAAAAAAAGGTGAGGCTGATAGCTTTTCATAGACTACTGGAATTTCACTAAGAGAGGATTTTAATTGATGCATTGCTATACATTAACAGGTATAATGTTACATGTAATGTAACAACAAGGCAAGGGCAAGGATGGCAGATACAGCTTTGTCTTACAGACCAGAAGCTGGGTCTAGGGAAAACCTGCTAGTATTTTAGGTAAAGTGTTTGCCCTCTCTTTCTTTTTAGAACTAGAAGTCTCAGTCTTAGCTCTTCTAAACTAAACAGATTTACCTACAAGTGACAACGTTCTATTTTAGGAATTATTACTGCTCACAGCAGCAGTAATGCATTTGCAATGCATTACAGGAGTATTGCAGTGGGGGCGATGATTTCTAGCATTGTAGGAGGTTGAAGTTGTGTAGGTGATTGGAGCCATGGGTTTGGGTTGAGGCTACTATTAGGGCCAGCCCTGTGCCTGCTTTGCAGGCAGAGAATGTTAGTGTGAGGATGGGTAGGACGGGTAGGATGGGTAGAATGTTAGTATGAGGATGGGTAGGATAGAAGCTGATGATTGTACTTGGATAGGTCGTATGGCTAGGGCAATGTACATGGACAGTATTATGCTTTCCAAACATAGTAGGGCTGAGATTAGCAATGCTGTCTTACAAATGAAATGCATTAAAAGACCACCAAACAAACAAAACGTTTTCTTTCTGTACAAAAAAAAAAAATTCCTTCTTAGAAGTCTCATCTGATCTTGAAATTTAAATGTCAGATCACCATGTGTCAAGAGACAAATGTTTATTTCCTTTACATTCTGCATGTAAGTTTTGTTTGCAATCTCCAACTTAAGAGGGCATGCACTGGACTGCCTTCCAGTCAGAAAGCAGCCCAGCACCCACAGCGCTGCCTCATGGCAATCTAACAACTGACTACAAGAAAGCCATCAAGAGGTTCAGCCTCCAAATATTTCAGTGACTGAGAGGGTGGGGACAGATCATGAGACAAGGAACTTTCCTGGTTGTCCGTCTTATTAAAAACATGGATTTTGCTTATCTACGTATCTCCTCCAATGCAGCGCCTAAACATCACAAGGAAATACTGATTGGTGTATATCCTCACATACTACTCTACAGGGGCAACAAAGCAACAGAATAAGCAGGAAGGAGGAAAATCTAGGCAAAATTGACCATCTGCTTGAATCTCAGGTGCCACAGGATATAGTGCCAAGACGAAGCTCATCTTGCTGGCTCACCATCAACCCACCACTGCCAACAGAGTCTACTACTCTGAAAATAACACAGGCTACATTTCAGGCCACTTTTGTATCTTATTTGTATTTTTAAAAAGAAACATGAGCATAGCCAAATGCTCCAGTTTTTGACTGATCATTATCCAGATTCATTAAGCCAATAATCAATTTACTTCAAGTCAGGTGGTTTTTTATCATTGGAGAAACATCAGAAGTTTTATATGACAATAAGTTCTTAAGTTCAACAGCAGATTGCATTGCACATGGACAGAGAGAGAGACCCAAATTTGCCATAAGGACTCATATTGTGAAAGCAAGACACGCCAATTCCTTAGGTTACTATTTACCCACCTGAATAGGCATACACAGTTCATCTGATCACTAAAATGATTACAAAATAATCCTATTTAAGTCTTATCAAGCCATTCCAGCATGAATTTGACCCTAAATATATGTAAGCTTAAAAACTGCCAAGAAAACAAACAGATCACAGGCATTTAAAATTGACCACAGTCTGCCTGAGAAAGCAGAAAAATCAAGTAAGTGTCAGTATTGGTTTGCAGGCAGAAGAAAAATCCGATTTACTATTTCTATTCTAAATTTCTATTCTGTTCAACACTAATGGGAATACACAGCAGTACAAAAGATTATCAGATTTATTGAATGGGACTCAGTATTTTTAGATGTAAGTTTTAACATGAGATCTTTGCAGGTAAACTGAGAATTTTCTATATTTGCATACTCCTTATCAGACTAATAGTTTGTATCAAATAATCAAGCTGAGGTCAATGCATGCAATATGGTGTACAAAAATGATCACCTGAATATGGCAGAGAGCCATACTGCTGAAACTTAATACAGAGCATGTAGGTACAGACAAGTAGATGCCCACCATAAAAAAATACCTAATTTTGATCTGTTGAACATTTCTGCTAGAAAACAGGTCAAAATAAAGCATACTGACAAGAAAATAGGTTGAGAAGGAACCTCCTTGGAGAGCTAGCATATATGAATAATAATGACAGCTCACTAGCAGTTTTACATTAAATGAACAGAAATTTCACCTATCTTGCTATGGGAAAAAAAATCATGCTGCAAGTAGGACACCAGATCAGGCCAGATGTTTATGGGACTAACACTGCGTCACACAAATACTGGCCTAGATCCAAAGAGACAATTAGGACATCATGATCCTAGCAAGACACTCTTCCTAAACTTCAAACCAATTTACTTGTATTTATTACATAGTGAACTTACAGCCTATGCTGGAGATATTCTGAACTAAAGTGTCTAAAAGCACACTGCATTATACTTAACACGCAATACTTTGAAAGCACTGCATTGCATCCCATGAAATTAATTATTTATGTTTAAGTAAAAAATTATATAACCTCAAATGGTTAAACGAGCACAGCTACCAAGAGCAGAACACATAGTCTATAAATGGAAAAAGTAGCTCTAAGTCTGATACTGTCCTTAAATTACCACATTTTAAAGAATGGCATCCCAAAATACACACCTTGCAGTGTTCTACAACCTACAGTATCTGAGCTGATTAAGCACTGACATCAGGAGAGAAGCCTCTGCTCTCTAAAAGCATTGTTCACCACTGCAAAGTGCAGAGGAGAAACAATTATTTCATAATCCCATTGTGAATATATAGTTTTCCCTTTATCTTCAAGGAAATCTATATAAAAATAACAATGTTGTATTTTGACATACATTCTAAAGCAAATTTTCACAGACAAAATCCCGTAAATCTTGCTACCACATTCATGATTTCAAGAACTATTAGGCAGAGATAATATACTTACAGGATTAATTCAGTTAACTTCAGGTATGTAAATACAGTCCTTGTGTAAAAATAAGTGCTGCTTCTTTCACTCTTTTCCACCGTGCGCACACACACACACACACCAAAAAAAAAAAAAAAAGCAAAAAGACAAAGAAAAGCATAAAGAGAAAAGTGATTCTGTTTTATTTCTCAATATCCATGAGGTTTCATTAATGAGTTATCAAGCAAAAAGAATAAAAGTTTCCATGCCAGCAGCTGGCAACAGAGGCACTCTCCATAGCCGAATTCAAAAGAAATGTCAGTGAGAGTGGCAGCAGCTACAGTCAATGCTGGAAGCTGATGCCTCTGCAGGAAGAGGATGCTGGGAGATTCTACCAATCTGTGCTGCAGCCTAATTCTAATCCATCACTCCTAACTGCAACGGGAAAATGGAGACATGAGGAGTGCAGAGTAATTTATATTTAAAGACAAAAAAGGAGTCACCTTTGTATTTGCTGAATAAAAAAAAAAAAAAGACAAAATTAAAGTCAGACAAAAAAGGAAAAGTATGCTAATGAAACTGCAGTAAAGTATGTTAAAGCAACTGCAGGAAAACTAGATCAAATATGTGAGAGTTCATAGCAAGGAACACTGAAGAAAAATAACTAGCTCATGCTTGATTTTCTTTATTTGACAGTACTCAAACATCCCTTTTTTTTGAATTAACCCTTCAACATTCTTTCCCTGAGAAATCCAAATTTTTAGCTAGAGTTCTATGACCAAAACAAATCGCTAACACAGACAGCTGCTAAAAAACAATTCTCTTCATGAATATCAGCTGCCACAGAAGAAAGCAGGAGTCAAAAGCAAAACGGCTACAACACAGATAGTTTTATCCCCCTTGGTCTAATCTCTCTAGATGAGATATGATGAAAGTTCAGTACATAGGAGCTAAGCAGCAGAAAATTAAACAATGTCCTCCATTATTACCTTCAAAAGGTATTCTTTAAAGCTGTACCCACTGAGCTAAGAGCATCTAGTTCCAGCTATGCTTGCTGTTATTTACTCACAAAAATGAGTAAAACGGAAACCACAGGTTTGCATTTACTTATTTCAGGTGCATGTGAAATAGGTATCAGCAGTAATACTTCAAACCAATTTATTTAAACAATGTACTTTTGTTAAAACGTTCTTATTCGTAATATACTAGGAAAGAATTGCACAGTATTTTCTACAACACCTGTGGAAACCAAGGGCTATGATCAGGTGGAAAAGGTTTCATAAATTTTGTAAACCTTTCAAAGAGATGAAATTGACACCTGTAATTTATGGACAACAGCACCTTTAACATTGGGACATTCTACATTTTCCATAAAATTTGACCCAGTGGTGTTAAAGACCAAGGAGTTGAGAGATATATATCCAAGTTCTCCACCATGTCATTTGAAGCAGTACTTATGCATATTGTCAGTTAATATACTAACAATATTAGGGGCAGGGAAAGTAAAAGTGCCAAGATTTCTGTGACCTTGTCTACACATGAAGAACAAATAAGTTTGAATCGAGGCTGCCCAGTCACAAAGAAGTCAACTCAATTTCCCCACAAAACATACAGTGTTCTGTTTCTAACAAAGGATAAGTTTCAGACAGTCCACATCTGACGGCTCATAAACTACTTTCTAGAAAAAGCTGAGTGAGTCAGGAGAACATTTCCACAAAGCTGACAAAAACAAGCTTTCTGTCTGCAAATACCAGCCCATGCTCAAACATTTTCCCCTGAAGTGACTTAAGGGAAAATGAACGAATACACATACACTAAACCTTCCACACAGATTGACTCCCAAAACACTCTGTGACAGCATTTAATCACACGGGAAGGAAGGGGTGGACATGACACAACCAAATCAAACACCAAAGCAACACTATAAAAAAAAACAGGACTTTTTTTGTTTGTTTGATCACTTAAAATAAACAAACAGGCAGATCTGAGTTTCAGTCTGTTTTCCTTAAAAACACTCCTGCTTCGCAACACATTCTGACTAATTTATTATTTTTCTTCATTGATGAGTTAAAACTCATCTTTCCATTTTCTTGTCTAAAGCACTTACATCTTAATGGTTGCACCACAAATCCAAAAGTCTACACCACTTTCCAAGTCTTAGAAGTTATTCAGAGAAGGCAATTCCTGAACTGCAGGGCTACAAATAGTGTTATGCAGTCTTTATTAAAGCACAGAACAAACATTACTTTCCTGAAAGACCTTTAAAGAAAGAAAACAGAGATATCATCATGTATTCCAGCATAATATCAAGATTCCAACACAACACTTAAATAAATTCCAGAAGTCTCCAGAAAGTCCCACTCTAAAAATGATGTGAATTTAAAGCCACAATGTTAATTGATTTGTAATGAACGAACAAGCCACAGAACAGCAAAGAAATATTTACGCTCAAGTAAGACAGATTTCTTTTGGTGAACATGAGATAACAGAAAAACATGCTGTAATATCTTTTTGTGCACCAGCTTTTCAGCAAAGCCTTGCAAAAAGAATAACAGGGTGTGGAAAACATGCAGAGTTTTGGGCACTTCTGTGGTTTTTTTGACTTTGGGTTTTTGTCTACCTCCTCTCCTCAGTTTCTAAGGAGCTACAAACAAAAGTGGGAACACACATTTCAAAGTGAACAGAAGATCCCAATACAAGCAATAGTATAATGTGGCCTGACATCTTCTACTGAAATACAAGCACAAAGAAATCTTAAAGCACAGACAAAAGGTGTAGAGGGAATAAACAGGTGTTTACACTTGAAAATGTGTAACCACAAAAATGTGTAACCAATGGAAGCCTCTCCAAGTTTAAAAATCTATAATCTTTTGGGGTGAGGAAAGATTAGAGAGATAAGGCTGCTGTATCATTACTGCTCTTTCAAATCTTGAAACTCACAATATAAAGTAGCTAGTGGGTCATATTTTTATATTTATGCAGCTATGAAAATATTATCTTCTAGACACAAAAACTGCCTTTACTCGAACTTTTTGCCAGTAACCTTGAAGGTCAAGCATAAGAAAATAAAATTTTGATCATTTAAATTGTCACAGCTGCTTCTCACCATCTCAAGACAATGCCAAAATGTGAGTTTAAACTTACAAAGACAGGAACTGTCCCTAAGAGTTGTTGGCTCGCTGAATTAAAATTGGAATTTAGAGCCATTTCCTTAACTGTTCAATTTCATTCACTAACAAAACACTCACATGTGCAGGTGTAACTGAAATCTTAACTACACATCTAAGATTACAAGGATAACCTGCTCTAACTTCCTTAAACACTTCTGGCCCTTAATCTATCACCTCAGTAATACCACACAGAGCTGCTTTGGCAGGATCAAGGATTAACAGTACACAGCTTCGGTTAAGCAAAGAAAATGCAAAAGACAATCAGCCAAGTATGTCTCTTTTTGCTGAAATTGATAAAGACAAAAAATCCCAGGAGTTCCATTCTTGATCAAAAATCATCTGTCTGCTTTGCTTACAGAATGCAAGCTCCCACTCTTCCAATACTTCATGTTTTAAACATATTTAAATGAGATCTCACTATCTTTCCACTGATGACATGACACAGGGTCTGGTGTCTGAAATTTCTAGAAAAATAGCACAACATGAAGACTCCTCTGCATATGAGCTGCTTGAAGCCATCAGGCAGACTACTGTGTTTCTTCCCAAAAACTACGACAGAGCATCTTCATACAGAGCATCTACATAACCACACAGCTATCATAATAGAGCAGTTGCTCTAAATGCTGCTATTCATTTACATAAGCCTCTGATATTGGTTTAGTAAACAAAGGCACTATCTTTGCCTTTATCTCAAAGAGAAAGACTGCATGGCAATCTAAGGCAGATTGAATGGACAAACATACCTTGATGGCTACTTATTCCTTTCACATACAGATGACATTTTAAGGAACAGTAAGTAAAATGAGATGGACAGAAAAAAACCCAGAATTAATATTTCATATATGTTCTAAACAAATTGAGAACTTCAGAGGATAAAATATATACAGAAATCAAAAGAGCAGCAGCAAGGTCAGTACATGCTAAGCACAATACAGTGATGGTTAAAAACTGTTGAGAACTCAAACCACTTTCAATCTAGTTGTAAAGCCAAAGACAATATAATTTAGAAAATTACACTTTGACAACAGAAAACATTAGTATCTGCAAAGATATTCAAAGAGATTTTCAGAATTCTCTAGAAAGAGATTTTCAGAATTATTTGAGTAAAAATTAAGGCAGCAGAAATATTTTGAAAAAGATAAAGAAGTAGAGAATTATCTTGTTTAGTGAGACTGAAATTAAAGTTGTAGTTTTTCCACAGTAAAATTTAGGTATTGATGAGGCATTTTTAGCAAGCATTAAATAAAAGAATAAACCACACAAAATCTGCTCCATCTATGTATGTATAGCTATGTTTTTGTATCTGTAGATGCTTGGCAGGCACTAGGTAACTCAGTCAAACATATTCACCCAGCCCAAAACGTGGAAGCAAACACTCCAGTGCAAAAATGATAAAAAAACATCCTACCACCACAAAACTTCTTGTCAGAGGCTTCAGTTTCCACAACAAAAATCACAGTTTGTCTCTAGTTACTCAGTTCCTTTTACAACAGAATATGCCAATCAAACTAGCTCTGAGTTAACACAAACAGATAATGGTGAATTTACTTTGACATATATTCCACCTATTATCTTTTCAAGGTTGAACATGGTCAATCAAGTGTTACTATCAAACCAGTACTTTGAAAACTCAGTTACTTTTGTTGGCAGAGAAGATATTAAATGCTACTGCTTGCTTGTTTTTTTTTAGCAGAGTGACCTACTGTAATAGTCTTTCTTCACCTTTAGTACCAGTAAACAAAATTCACAGTAAATAACTGTTTAAAGGTTTCTTCATGTTTCTACAAAGCAAGTATTTTGTGATCATTACATGTTTTGGAGTTGCTGTTTATATCTGCAGTAACTACCATGAGTAGAAGATGACAAAAGAGAATCTAATACATTTAAACCACTGGAGCAAAGACTGATTTTCTCCTGGGCCTGTCCTCAGACATAACAGCCAGCACATGGGATTTAAGGAAGGATTTTACCATATTAAGGTAATTTACTGCCCTTTCAACATCTAACCTGCACAATCTGGTATCTGTCGGTAAGCAATAATATTAAAAGAAGTTGAAGTCCGATTAGCAAAACCATTCACTAGCATCTACTGGTGCAAAATACAGAGCTGTGTTACTCTGTAGATATTTTACACTAAGAATTGCAGAGTGGTGTGGGAAATACATGAAGATCTGGTTGTTACACATTCTTTCCCAATTCTCTAAACCACCATGATGATCTGACAGAATCTGAACCAAAACTGATCTCAAAAGTAAATGTGAGCCTTTGTTGACCCAACTCCCTATAAAAAGGTCCATTTTAGTTAAATTCAATAAGATATAACTAACTGCAACAAAGCACTCAAACCAATGCCAGGCATCTCATCACAGAGCTCTAACAATGTCACCTTCCTATCCAAAACAAGGGAAAATTAAACACTGACACAGAAAAATTAAGAACGTGAATATTAACAACAGCAAAATCAAAAAAAAAAAAAACCAGACACAGCTTCCCAGAAGCTTAAACCTTGAGCCTTGACTCTTCTATACAATGCTTATTGCAGATGAAAGCAATACCAGCCAGAATAAACTGACACCCTAACTTCATTGCTTCAATATAGTAATGAAAAAACTACAATTAATTCTCTGTTCATAGATAGAGAAAACTGAGGAACAACCAGTATGGCATTAGATTTACAAAGGGCTTTCCCTCAGGCAAACTACTAGCATCATTTGAAAACTACAATCAAAGCATTTCAAGAAAGATAAGATGGAAGACTTTCAGAAAATATTCCAAGATTTTTTTTCAGTTTCTTAGCCATGTTTTTTTTTTTTTTTAAATAGCCATATCTTTGAAAGAATTTGGGAAAGGGAAGTCTAACCCAGTGAAGAATCCTGCGCAGATACAAAAGAATATACACATTCATTATGTTCAATGTGATGTTAAGTAACAACACAGTTTTTTGTCCCATTAATATTCTCTCTATCATCTTTCATTGACTCTTCTATACAATGCTTATTGCAGATGAAAGCAATACCAGCCAGAATAAACTGACACCCTAACTTCTGTTATAGAAAGTGTACCTGTAAGACAGCTATGATCACAGAAGAGACATTCAGGAAGAACAAATCAAAGCTCTGCATGCCAAAAATAAACAACCATGCCCAGCTCAGACATCAACAGAAAACAACAAAACCACTTTCTCATGGAACAAATGAACATTGGATAAATATTCTCATATAGCATTTCAAAGTTACTCTTGTCCCTGTCCCAGGGGAGAACAGCAGCCGAAGAGATAAGTTACCCAATCATGGACAAACTGCAAGGCAGTCAAGGAAGAGTAAGTAATCTTTAACATGAAGAATTCCCAACTTGAACATATCAGGTCCTTGTTTCCTTCTGAGTCAAGAAGCAATGTTTAATTTTTCTCAGTTCTACACAGATCAGACCTTACTATTCTAGGTAAGACACAAACAGAGGGTCTGGCAATATATAAAATACAATCTTCCAAGACCATGGATGTTTTGGCCATGAAGTTCAGTCCAAACCTACTGCTGGGTCTAGAGTGTTTCAGTGATCTGAGGATATCAGCAGAAGTCACTTCCTCATGTGTTTCATGGCATAAAAACGCAATAAAATCCTGGAGAAAAACTAAAACCACTTACAAACAGCACAATGTGTTTTCATCACAGTTTAAGACAGGTGTTGATTCGGCATGAGATCTTACAACAGAGAAATTACTATCTCACTTCATTAGGGGAAAACATCTGTGCAGCAGTATATTATAAGACAGAGCAACTTCCTTTTTGAAAATCTTGCTTAGATAGTCTTGCATAACGTATGATCCAAAATTTTCCCAATAATGTTAAGTGACTATATTTTTTCACCATGCAAAAATGTCTAGAGCTGTCAGTATGTAACTCAGTTACTAGATTTCTGGTTTAATTCCTTACAATTGTCACATTTGTTGACAAATATTTCATCATATATGTCAACCTAATCATAGTTCTGTTTCTCAATTCTTGAGGACTTTAACTGTTCTAAAAAATGTGAATGTAGTCAGTGCATATAAAATTTTATTTCCCTGGAATGGTGTGCACACAGTATTCTATTTCTGTATAAGGAGTTTCAACAAACACACATTAAAAAAAAAAATTCTACTTACACGGGGATGTTTTCATAGGCATCTTCAAAGTTTTCCTGCAGAAGAAAAAAAGAAGTTTCAATCTAACGTGGATATGTTTTGTAGCACAGCAGAAATTTACCATTACCAGATAGCACTTACTTCCACAACAGACAGTAATCACCAGAATAGTCACAGTCTACTGACTCTTTGCTAAGCTTTTACTGCAAATCATAATACAGAGATATTTCCTATGGGCCTACTACATCAGACTACAGCTGAATTAAACCAAAGATTATTTCCTTTTTAGATTCTAAGCTTCCACCATGTAAATCACAGAGGGCAGTAGATGCTTATGCCTCAGGAGTCTGTGCAGCACACGTACTAGCTGAACAGTATAATCTACATACGAAACAAAAGGTGCATATACCTGATACGCAGGTTGGCCAGAGTACATACAAGAGGTCTGGAATGCATTGCAGATAGCATGCACATACAGCTAGCTCCCACATTAAAAGCTGTTATGTGAACAGCTTAGTCCAGAAATCTAGAAGTTGTTTCTTTCCACCTAGATTCAAAGCTCTTTCAACCTAGATTCAAATTTCAAATTGAAATAAAGGAAGAAATGCACAAATGTAAAAATGAGCAGAACAGCTTAGCTCAAAGATCATTTATTTCTGTATCCAGTTTCCAAAACTGGGCTCTAGAAGTGTGTAGCAAGGACAAATGGGCTACAGCACTCCCTCACAAATCCCTCTCCACCTCACACTTTCCAGCCTCTGGCAACTCCGGGTATTCAAGGCCTAAAGACAGTCTGATCATCATGTGATTTTCAATAGATCTCTTTTCCTTCCAAATACCAGTTTCCTCAAGCACATGTAGACTCTCTTTTATTCATGAGTTATAAAATTAGTAAGGAATTCCATGAGCCTGACACCCATTTTGTGCAAAATAAGAATTTCTACTTGAAAGAAATAAGAATTTCTACTTGAATTTCTACTACAAAGGCTCCAGCTACCTTTGTTTAACAATTCCTAGTTTTATTTATTCAAAACCAATAAAGAATCAATTTGTACTTACTCTTTTCTTAAAATTTGGAAAGCTTTTGTTACATCATCCAACTCACCTCCCTTCTGAGCCAAAGACTGCTACTTTACTCAGTCACTCTTCAATCAGAAACTATTTCCCACTTGTAACTGTGTGTTCTGCTCTTTCCTTAAGAAAAACTGGAAGCATGATGGAACAGATTTTTAATATATCCCAGGAAGATACCTCGAGGAGACTAACCCCCATTTCCGTGCAACCCTTTTCAGTTAGCTGTAGAGAGTCATAAGATCTCTCTGGAGTCTGCTCCAGGCTAAACACTCTCAGCTCCCTCAGCCCCTCCTCACAGGATTTATACTCCAGACCCTTCACCAGTTCCATTTCCTTCTTTATACATGCTACAGCACCTCACTGTCTGCCCTGGAATGAGGGGACTAAATCAGGACACAGAATTTCAAGAGTGGTCTCACCAGAGCCAAGTACAGGGGGAACTTAAAAGAACTCAGAAAAAGCCAATTAAAAGAACTCAGAAAAAGCCAATTAAACGATCCTCCTGATCTGTGGAGAACTGGAGTTTCAAAAAGCTGAATAGAAACCAACAGGAACATCCTGAACAGAAATTATGTTACCCATGTCTCACCCCAGACACTGACAGCAGTCACCAGTCTTCTAATAAACTCCTTCACTAAAAACTACTTGCCTCCTTTAGACACTTCTGGAGACAAAAGAAGAAATTCAGCAGAATAAACAAGGCAAAACACACTTACAGCTTTTGGAGCACAATTCCAGTTCTCCTAAGAGAACAAACCTGAAAAGCAAAAGTCAGTATACTTTTAACTGTCAAGTACTTAATAAAGAATAGTAATGACTGGAAATTCACATGAAAAAGTATCTGTTATGTGACCCTTTACAGGCTCTTTCAAACCTTCATACAAGGGCAGCACCTACATACAGGAAGAAACAGAGAGAGCATCTGCATTCTGTCTAGCTAAACGCCTCCTTTGCCTGGTGGCTTCTGAGTTTTGATTCCTGTCATTCACACTGTTCAAATGGCTGTCCAAACATTTAAAAGGATACAAACAACCTTAGTCTTTTTCCCCAAACACCAAGGCATATGCATAGGGAATAGTCACAGACTTTCAAGGGACTCCTCAAAGGTGCTAAAAATAAAATCAATGAAGGCAGCTTCTATGTTAAAAAAAAAACCAAACCAAAACCAACAAAAAACAGCAAAACAACAAAAAACCAAAACGCCAATCCATAGGTTTTTCTGAAGTTTCCCATGTCTTCCTATTCCCACTGCATGCAAAATGGATATTAGAAAGTCTTCAAATTGATATTTTGGTCCCATTTCCACAGGCTTATATAAGTTTACAGTTGACTTTACAGACTCTCAGAAAAAAGATGGGGGCAGTAGAAGAGAAGCCTAGCCATTTTCTACTCCATTCCATGCCTATTACAACCAGAAAGTGACATCATCCTAATGTGTAAAGTAAAGGACTGAAACAAAGGTAACCAGAATAGCTCCTCCCTGATCAAGTTCTAGGACTGATCACATTCCTACCACAAAACAAATTATTTAAAAAGCACTCAGAACATATTCACTTTTTTCCAGTAGTCTGTTAAAATCTACTTGTAAATTAAGTCTGTTCAACAACAAAATTTGAGTGAAGTGTTACATAAAATACACAGCATCTTAAAGGCCTAAGGGTGTATTTAATATACAAAAGTGTACACAAATGCATATGTCAATACAAAAAATAAAATCAAGTGATTGATGAAGTTTGTCTGCTCTTTAAAGTACGGAAGGAGACCAAAAACATGGACAGACACATTCTTGTGAGTTCAATTAAAGCCTCGTAAGGTTTCTATTTTCAAGTGCTCATTCCAGCACTGCAAGTTGCAGCTGACACAGCTGAGAAGCCACAACAGTTTCCAGAGGTGCTCGTTCATTTCAGTCTACAGCAAAGCAGGCTATTTAATGCAAGGGAAGTATTTTTACTTAGCACAAAAAAAGGGCATTGTCAGGCATTGGCCATGGCAAGTTCCTGCAAGACTGAATGTGATCTCCACACTTTAGCACAGAACACCATTTCCATTATTTACATGGCTGAAGAGACTGAGATGGATGCAGTCCTTCATTCATTTACTTCGCCTGATCCAGGTTTGTCCTGCAGCAGGTCCCAAAGATCCTGCTCCAGTATGTCCTTGCTATAATGGCATCCTGTCCACAGGACATACATACAGCAGAAATCCTCAGGAAATATAAACTGTAGTTAAATGCAGGAAAAGGACAACAAAGCCTTTTTTCAGACACTCTACTCAGAAAAAGAAATATACGAGCACATAAACTAGCACCAAGAGAAACAGTTTGACAACTATCTTGCTCAATACAATGCTGGTTAATGCTGCAATCCACAGGTTTTTAGAGCACTTTTTCCAAAGTACACGTCAATCCAAGAATTTAAAATACATAAATATATGCAAAACTGCCACTAGATGGCATGACTCAGACTTTTCCACAGATATCTGAAAATCATTAGCACAAGATTTATCAAAATAGAGCTGTGTGAAAAAATATGTTTCTTGAATTGCACAGTCTTTCATTTTGTTTGTTTGATAGTTGCATAATTTCTTTAAATCTTTGTGATGCAATCAGGCTTAAAAATAATTAAGTTTACATACCTTAGAGATACTAATAAGTTTTGTGATGCAAAGAAAGGGAAAATCAGTCAGAGACATAAATGGACACAGCATACTAATGCAGAAGAAGGGGAGAGTTCCTGCACTCTAACAAGAAACCACTCGCAGCAGACACTTCACCTCTCAAGCTTCACAAAAGCAGCATGTAAGGATGGTTCTTTAACTAATATAAGAACATCTACCTACACTTTTGTTCTAATGCACTGGAAGAAAGAAGAAACAACCTGCCTTGCTTATTAGAGATTCTAGCATCAAATGTGAACTCTACTTTCTTCCACATTCATCATAAATCAACTCTAAGGAAATTTCAGACTACATCCCGTGACTCCTCAACTGTTTTTTTAAGTTCACTAAGTGTTTTTATCAAGCTAAGCATTTAAACACTGCTCTTTTCCAAGTGAAGCAGGCTAATTTGATCAATCTAAACTATTCCTTTAAAATTCAGATTTATGATAAGATATGACTACCAAGTAGGGCATGAAGCATCTAGGTTCTCCTCACTGAAAACAACATTACTTCAAAAAACTAAATCCAATAGCATCTAGATACAGCAGACACAATTTGGAATTCATACTGATTGGGCAAAGGAAACAAGGCCCCACCAAAAGTGTTATCTCAAAAATATAAACATAACATGAATAAGGGTCCTTATTAATTCAATAGATAAATGAGACCACATAAAATAATGAATTCCTACCCAGCATTTAATACTATTGCTCTACCGCATTCCTTGTCCTTGTCACAGCTCTATTTTGTCAGTATTAAATAAAGAATAGTTTTAAAGTGACTTGAAAAACCATAAACTTATCTGTAATACCCTCCTTGGGAAACCCACACATTAAGATATTGCAAAGCATGGGAATCCATGAAGATAGTTGCATATTTAACAAGCACATGCACTTCAAGATGCTTTTGTCAAAACTTCTGTTCAAGTATGCGTACATCTAACTACTCTTTTACTCTTTTGTCTTTTATAATTCAGTCTCACCCCATCGTTCTTCTCAAAAAAGCCATCAATGCTAGGTGAAAGTGATGCACAGGAAACCCAGTCTCTGGCCTCAGGCATGCTGCCCTACATACTCAACTGCCTGCAGCTGCCCATGAAAGCTCAGTTACCATTTTGGAACTTGGTGACTGAATTCTACATGAAGAGAAAAAGGCTTCACTGAGAGGTCTAAATTTTCTTAACCGAAAAGAAAGGATAACACACCTTTCACTGTGTTCATGTTAATATTGTCATTCTGTATGGGGATTCATCCCCCAGAACTTAAAAGATTTTAAATAAAACAGCTGACAGGCTCAGAAGCAGCTTTCTAAAATTACAGGAGAGGCTTCCTATTGACCCTGGCTAAAAGTTGGCAGACTCAGCCGAAACAGCAGTAGCATATACATTGCATGTGTGAGTATGCATTAAACTCTTTTCCCTTGGTAATACTGAACACAGGAAAAACATGCAACCATGGGAAGACAGTGGGTGAGGTATAAGAAGAAACTGACCTACAATGCTTATAATATAAATGGAGACTACAGAAGAACTTCCATGCGGTCTTCATTTTATTATAGATGAGTAATGTAATAGGTGGCTCTCACAATTAAGAGGTAGATATTACGTGGATGTTAGAATGTATAGTGATGTTATTTTAATACATCCTCCCATAGTCCTCTTTCCCCTCCCCCGTGTCAGGACATTTGGAGAAGGCCAGCTTGTTACCAGGAGGCATGGTGCAACAACACCTGACCTCCAATCAATATGTAAGAAAGTCAACTTCAGCGATGGATGGCAGAGAAGGAGTTGACTGACAAAACTCTGAGAGGGGACTAAGGATATAAAAGGCAGAGCATCCCTTTTGTAGAGGAGCATGTGGCTGATAGTCACAGGGACTCCCAGGACCGTAATTTTTTCCTTATTCAGTCCTTTGTTGCAATTTTTGTTAAGGTTTAATAAACCTGTTAAAATTTTAAAAGTGAGGGTAATTTCTCACAATTTCAAAGACGAAACCAGTTTCCAAACAGCTTCTCTAAGCCAGCAGTCACCACATACTCCTAATATTGAATGGAACAGAATATAAATATATACACTTTCCCCCCCTCCTTTTCTGTTAAGAAATTTTGTGACTATTTTTTTCTCCTTATCCTTAGCCAGGACTACATAAAAAATTATTCAAAGAAACCGGTGACTAAGAATTTTTCATTTCAGGTCCACTGAAGTGATAACTTAAAAACACTGTGCATTTAAAAGTTACCAAACATTATAGCAATATGAAAGCTCCTTAGAATATTACTCCAAAATACCAAACAGCAACATGCTATCTCTCCACTTAGCTGACTTGACTGAACTGAGAACTGCTAATAGATGCTGGAAAATAACAAAGAACACCAACGCAACTGGCAAAACTCCCAGACAAATGAGTCAAGAAGACCCTTGCTCAGGTGGAGACCCATCCCTGTGATTATGTAACTTGTATGGAAATCATTAACTAAATAGAGGGGCTGTACTTTGGAGGTTGCTAACACTGAACTCTGCATCTAAATAATGGCATGGGAAGCCTGGAAGGGCATGCTTGACTTGTGGAATGCCACTGAGCACCCAGGTTTGTGCAACTCTGAAATAAATAAATAATCAATGTCCCTCCTGTGGAATTATTAGCTTGTTGCACATCAGTTAACAAATCTGGTTTTTGTGGCCAATACATCAAATATCAGAAATTACTACTTCACAAAAAAGAATGATGGAGGTGAACAACAGAGCAACTCATCAGTCTTAAATGATGAAAATTTAGCTTGTAAGACTGTTCAGTCAAAAATAAATACATCCAGCCATGAAAATTGGGTTTGACTCATCTGCAGTTAAGAGAAGTAGGGTAACACAGCTACACACATCTACAAACTCCAGATAGTACCTGCATGAGCTAAAAAAAGAGAAGTAGTTCTGAGAACTTGACTTATGAAACAATCTATTAATATGCAGGAAAGGTGTCCATAAAAATCCGATGGCAGTGGACAGAACAACTGTTGCTTAAATGGGCAGTTCATGAGAAAACCTGACTCAGTACTACATATTTTCCCATATGTTAGGAAACAAAATACCCAGCATTACAGCAGGACCCAAGAGCTAATTTGTGATGTATCTTCAGCTAATTCATAAAGTATTGATGTAAAGAAGATGTAAAGTATTTTGATGAGCTAAATAAAATTTAGGTTTCATCTCAAAAATTTAAGATGCTTTTCACTTCCTAGTATTTCTGTAGAATTGACAAAACTCTGCATTATAAAGTGCTTAAAAATCATAACTTTTTAGCTACTGCTTCATTAGACTTCATAGCAATTTCTTACAGAAAAGAGCAGTCTACTGTACAAGCCAGCAGAAAATAAAATGGAAGTTAAACTACATCTTTATGTTTACAGGCTAAAAATCCCAACATAGGAGAGAAACTTCATTTCAATGCTATCTTGGCAGAGCAACAACTTGGGGGAGCAGAGGAAGGAAAAGATATCTCCCAGTCTTCATCTCTGTCACCTACATATGCTTTATTTGGCACTTTGACACCAGATCCAGGTATTAACAATTAATAGCCTTGGAAGAGAAACAAATGAATAACAACGCAGTTCAAAGGGGAAGGAGATGATGAAGTTGTTACAAAACAGGAAAATTATTTCCCCTTGCAGAGACGGAAATAGCCTTGAGGCAGCAAGAATGGAATGAAAATGCACAAGTTCTGCTCTACATAGCACAACCAATTTTTACATGAAAAGTAAAAAGTGAAATTATTTCTCTAAAAAAAAGCACATATTTTTGCGGTTACATATTATTTCAGATTTTTTGGTTTGAACTATAAACATAACTCATCTGCTTTTTAAAAACTCTCAAGATTATTTGCCTAAAATAAGAGTGTTTTTCCAGAGAGCTGAGTGGACAGACAATGGTCGTTGTTTTGGAGAAGCTGTGTTTTCTACTGCAGATGAAGAACTTCAGTAGTCAGAAGCCAAATAACAGAATTGGTAATTCAGACTTACTTATTCACTCCCATCTAAATAGAACATGCCACATTCAAAACTTGGTTGGGAGTCATGCTTTAACAAAAAAAAAAAAAAAAAGAAACTAAAACCAAACCACAAAAACAAAATGACAACAATATTACAACGCCAGAAACACTTCCACACACCAAGAAGAAATGAGGAACTGATAAGGTAAAACTCACTTTTGCTAGAAGTTAGGTTAACTAAAGAGCTGATGAACAATTAGAAATTGAAACAAATTTCAGTGTCATTTAGCTCAAGAATTAGATGTCAGTAACCACAAGAACAAAGGTTTCCCCATTACAGTCTGGAAAGCAGTGGCCTTTTGATGCTGCTCGTCACCCAAAAATTTCCAGAAGATACAAGAAAATTGAGTCTTTAAAAAAATTATATACCCTCCATTTTTTTACACAGAACAGACAATTGCAATGTTATAAAACAACTGTTATAATTAAGAGCAGCTAATCAACATGTTACAGAAAGTGGACAGTTCCTCCTCTGCCTTCAGCTACATGCAGCCAGATGATTCTTAGACAGCCATACTGTATAAACCAGGGCAAGACCAAGAACAAACCTCAGCCAAAGGAACTGCAGTCACACGGGTCAGGCTGGCTGCATACCAAAGGCAGCCTCAAGATTCAAGTTTTTCTGAACCTACTTGTAAAGATGGGCAGTGACATTTTAAAAATTGATATCACTCTCACCTGCTATTAACAACTGGGTGAGCTTCTACTGTTTTAAAACAGCACCCTTCCTTCATGACTGAAAAGTGGAAAAATCAGCAGATTCAGCTACACACTCAGCAAGTAAAGCATTATGACTACTTTAAATGACATACAAATGGCTGCTGTCAACAGTTATCCATGATCAGATTCATATCCAACATGTTGCACAAGAAAGCAGAAAGAGTTTCAGTTAAAAGTTGGCTAATCACCAGGACAACTTGACTGTTTACAGTGGCATCTTTTTCCTATTCAACCTGCAGTTCTTTCTACAAAGGAAGCACTTCTAAAAGGCAGAAAAATAGGGTAGTAGCATAGAACTTCACTGCTGCAATAAAGCTTTGATCTTCCTAGCTGATCACCTTTTCTGTCTGTCTCACACAAATCTCCTCGGGCACCCCCAAGACCAAAGGAGTGTCATGTAGCTTCTATCTGTTTGAAAGTGGTACCAGAAAAAAAAAAAAAAACAAAACAAACAAACAAAACACAAAATCAAACAACAACAACAGAACAAACAAACCACATAATCAAGAGTTCAACATTAATTACATTTGCACCAAAGTGCACTCCTCATAGAAAATCTCTACAAATATTGCATATGATTCTATTCTTGGTCAACTTCATTACATAAAACTGATTGCCAAGCAATCCTAAACTGAAAGGCAAATACAAACAATCACCTTGTCTAGATAATCTTCTTTTTCCTACTGTAGGAAGAGAAATTTGAGAAGAATGCAAAAGCTAGTACGGGGCCTGAGAAGACCGAAAGAATACACAAGCATTCTTCTCAAAACAGATACTACACAAGGGAAAACACTAAGCTTGTCCTTCCTAGCCATAAGAAAGATTATTCAATCAAATTAATTCTTTTTGCAGCAGACAAGCCTGTAAGTATTTCAAGAGCTCTGTGTCAAGCTCATCAGTTTTTGTAAAATCTTGTACCATCATTCAGTCATTCCACAGAAATTACATAAAACACCACTGAAATCAAAAAGAATTTTAGGATGCTATTTATTATGTTTATAAAGTTAGCAAGAGTTCTACTACATCTTTCTAGGCCTAATAATTCCAACAGCATAACGAGTAAGTACTAGTTACACCTGTATTTTCCAGGACACTGGACACAAACATGGATAAGACACCACTGCTGAAAGACCAATCTGATAAGGCTTTTCCTACTTTAAGCCACACAGTTTAACAATAAACTTTCAATAAACTTCTGTTGGCTTCCAAATAAGACTATTTCATTATTATTTTTCATTTGATAAAAGAGGTGGACACAATGTAATTTCAGAGACACAAGCAGAGAGTACTTTGAGACACTAACTGAAGGCAGAGCAGCAAAAACAGAGCAAGTTAACTCTGTTAACATAGGCAGTCAAGGCATGAGCAACTTCAAAGTTACTAGCCACACTGAACTCAAACCAAAAAGCTTGGTCTTTCACAATCTGGAAAGGTTAGTATTTCCTAGCCAGTGACCTACCATCTACTTTAGTTGAGAACTGGCACTCTCTCATCAAGTTTAACTTTCCATGACTCAGTAACATTCACAGAAACTTCAGCTCAGTTTAGTCAAAGGATCACTAGACAGTTTGCTGATAATGAAATGTTATCACTTCAAGAGATAGGGTATCAGTAGATAAGAAGCCAAGATACTTTTTGCCCTCACTTGAGTCAACACAACCTACCAAATAAAGTTATGTGAAGAGGAAAGAAAATATGATTGGAAGATCCATTTAACAAACAACAGAAAACAGAGCTCTTTCTGGAGGTGGAGTATCATGCTTCCTGTCTCACAAGGGTAGGTCTATTTAGCAGTTTCATCTACTCTTTCCACTTTCATTCCCATACTTCAGTGTTTGTAATGTGACTGATGAGGCAGAACCTGACAGTTTTTACTTACACATAACTCACACATACCAGGATGGATTAAACACAAAGACACAGTGAAAGTCAAGCTGCAATTACAATTAAGAGACAGTCTTGACTCAACATAAGAAACAGACAGAGTGGAGTCTACTGACCACTAAAGTGAAATATAGATAGCTAGATGAAGAGCACATTGTGTTGTCCTGGACTTTACTAAGCAATTTCATATAAAGATGCCTGATATTTACCACTTCCAACAGATGTCTAAAGCTACCTAGAAAAACCTTAATTATGGTTCACCATGCACTTAATATAGACTATGCAGACAAAATCAAATTACAGCTTCCCTAGAGGGCTATTTTGATAATGTTACAGAATGCTTATAAACTACAATGTAATCAACAATGCTATATTAAATCTCATTAAAGACACATTACTTTGTCACTGGTGATATTAACACATTCCTGAGATGATCCCAAGCTGGGGAACAGAACAGGTTTACCTCATATTAAAAACAATCTCCCTGTAACTACTAAAGACTAGCTTTGCCTATAACAAATAAAAAAAGATGAAAGGGCAATAAAATTATTATCTTAGGTTTTAACCTTCTCCTGTCTTCCTCTGGTTAAGTATCTGCTTGACTATATAGCTGATTACTCATTTGTAAAGAATATGAATTGTAATAGCAGTTGCTGCATATTTAGCACCACAAGGTTCTATTTTATAGTGAAAAGCAATTTAAGTTATTTTTCTTAACTGATTCATTTCCTTTAAAAGATCTTGATGCAGTAATGGTAATTCCAACAACCCTATTTTTGATTAAGTTGTTCTTACTTCAGAACTTCAAAGTCTCTATATTTTCTGATCCATTAGCAGTACTAACTGCAGTAACAGAAGAGACCTTTAGAAATCAACTTTATCTAGAGTTAAAAGCGGCTGTAATGCAAGATGAAAGCAGTGACTTTTGTCCAGAGCACAGCATGTTCTCTCTGTGCAAGACTGGCTTCCATCTCTTCTGAAAACTACTTTATATATTTTCATTAACAGAAAAGCATTGTCAAAAGATTCTAGCAATTTAACAACATTACTAGTATAAAATTAACTAATTATTAACTACTTTATATGCATTCTAGGGAGTTTGTTCTTTCCAGCAGAAAAAAAAAGCCAGACAAACACCTAACAGAGAAATACAGTGTCACAGTCAGACCAAATGTCACATTAAATTACACTAAGCAGAATCAGATCTTGACTTAACCAGCCAGTAAGCTAAAGTGTTAGTTCTTCCTGGGCTACTTACAGGCAAACACAAAAAGAACACATTCTCATTTGAAGTTCCAGTAATTCTTACAAGAAAATAAAACAGAAAAACTCTACAAGTAACACAAAAATTTCATAAACATAAAGTCATAGTTAGCTTAATTAATTAGCTTAATTAATGCCCCCCTAAATTTTGGTAATGTGTCAAGTGTCCATGTAAGTCTACAGCTTTACTTCTTCTGTCATGACTCCCCCAGTGTCAATTCTTCCTCCAGTCCATCCCCAAGCAGAGCATGGTATTTCTTCAGGTATTGCAGGACAGCTGCAGGATCCAGAACAGAGACACCAAATGGACTACACAAGTGCACTGAAAGCAGCATGTGTTTCCCAGTCAGAAGCTGTAACATTTGACAGACAGTTGTAGTTCCATTCCCCAGCATGCACACCCCCCAGTACAGCTTACTGACTTCATGGGGAATTTATAGCCTTGGAAAATTCTAGCTGGCATGTAATAACAAGGACAGGATTAATAAACAGTTGTTACCAGATGTGTCACTCCTTCTACCCAAAGGGTCACTTTACCACAAATCTAAGTTTACAGTTTGTCAGTGCCTCTAGGCAGCTGTTCATGCACACACACTCCCTCCTCCTCCTACTCCTGAGTACTCATGGACAATCAGAGCACTGGTTCCTCTGCAGCAAGCCCACACCACAGTAAGTGTCTCTGGCTCTCATGACTCATACGTTGCCAAAGGAAATCCTGCATGACCACACAACGGTTCAATCCAAAGCACTCAACCTTCCCTTGCACCCTTTCTTCCTTCCACCAGCACCCAGAGACACAGAACAGAAAAAAGCCAAAAATGTTACATGACATGTAGAGATCTTCTTTTAAATTATGGAAAGGGAAGTATCAGACAGACAATTTTTCCAGGCTGCCAGGAAACTACTTGTATCATAGCTGATCTCTACCTATTATTCGTATCCTTATCCATTTTCATTTTAGTGCACAGTCATTATATACTAGAGAGTTTTTATCAGTTTGTGGATGCTGTTGCAAAAGTTTTTGAAATTTCACATGGATTTTTTAATTACTCATTCAGACCACACAAACACTTAAGGGTGACTATTTTTTAATGTTATAAAGATACCTTTTGGACCAAATTCTGCAACTATTAAAATCTAAGGTAAATAGCTACCAAACCTCACACACATAAACTGAAGAGACCAAGTACTATGGTATGATCTACAAAAATATAAACCACAAAACTGATACAGAGTTTACCTTCCCAGCATAAAACTGCTTTATCTCATGTACAGCAAAGACCAGACCTAAAACAAAGAAAAAGGATCAGACACAAAACTTTCAGTCAAGGACAAGAGGAGCATGTTTCAGAGACAACTGTAAAGGCAAGCCCTATATCCTTGGCTGTCATCACAAGATGTAACCTCAGCTTCCCCTTCTTGCTCTCCACATGTCTCCCTAACACCAGAGGACTTCCACAAACATCAAACACAAAGCAACATGTTATGTGGGTTTAAAAAATAAAAAGAAACTAAGCCAAAATATTAACCACACTGGACGTCAACTCTTTCCGTGATGTCAGGCAACTTCCTTTCTCTGCTCCACCAGGAGAATACACCCACACAGAAACACTGACAGGAATTTAAGGCAACTGTACTAATCCCATTGGCCAAGACAAGCTGCTTTTTTTAGAAAAACTAGGTAACAGAGGACCACAAACTGTGTTCCATGTTGCAACTCAGACTGTTGTTCAGAGAAAGCACATAATCCACTGTGTAATGTCTAGTCTTTGTCCCCATGATGTTTTCTTTACATTTCCTTCAGTTGTGCCCATGCTACCTGTGATGACATACCTGTAAGATGAACATCCTGGGTGATTCAGCATGAAACTAATAACTTCAACATGTATCCAATAACTTCTTGCCTACTTTCCCTTACAGCCCTGAACATCCTCCTCTTCACTCACACACATTACTATTTAAAATTACAAGCACTTTTTCAGTGCTCCAGTGTACAAATTCACAACAAGCGCTAACTGAGAAAGCAGTTAGGAGAAGTCTTTCACAGTGGAACTCTGAACTGCAGAAGATAATAAATACAGAGCATGATTTCCAGGAAGACCCTCCTATGGGGGACCCGATTTGTGACACTGACATGACCCTGTATTTGTTTCCAGTCCACAAAAAAGAAAAAAACTGGGAAAACCTGCATTTAGTTTGCACTTCCAGTCCAAATACAACTTAATAAACTCAGCAGCTAAAAATCCTACCATTCAAATAAGTAAAATGGACTTTTAAACAACCTACTTTTTTTTCTTTTTTTTTTGTCTTGGATTTTAAGACTCCTTTGGTGTCATTTGCTGAGAAGAATGTTCACTCTGAAGCTTAACTATAAAACTTTGGCCATCCCTTCATCTCAACATGACTTGAAATTATATAGTTCATATTTAGCAGAAGATACAGTACTCTGGCAAAGCATCAAACCAGGTATGCCTTCTTCTAGAAGGGAATGGCCATGAGCTACCCCATATTTTTTAGAGCTATAACCGTGTGGCACTTTAATCCAAATGACATTAAAAAACACACTGAGCTGCTACTGAATGTCTCTTTCCCATGGTTTTAAGAAAACTTTGCTTAAGCTCAGTAGACCACCCCTTAACAAAGCCAGCTACTGCGGTGGTGTCAAGTATACTATACAGGCAGGTATATTTAACTGGATTTCTCAGAGCTGCATATGTTTTTCCTGCTAAGATTCTCCATCTGAACATGGCACAGATTTAAAAAATCTTTAGCAATATGCTTACATCACCAAGTCTTACCTTTAAATTCTTTCTCTGGTCCAAACCACACACTTAAATTTAGGCAGACTGCTTTGTCTCCAAAGTTGAGTTCCTAAGCTTTTCACATTTCTCTTGAAAACGAACATAATAATTAACATCATCATCTATTAAAAATAATATAATATTTATATTAAAATGGCTCAAACACTGTTGTTCTTCCTTAATGCAGTTAACAGAATTACTTTTCAAAATACTTTTCTTACTGGGAAGAGCCAAAAAAGCTGTACTTAAGTGTTCAGTTATGCTACAGGTTATGAAAAAAGTCAAAAGTACTTAAGTTTCACATCCTATATAATAAATTACTTTTCTCAAAGTCATTATTTTAAATTGTTTTTGTAACAAATTACTGATTCCCCAAATTAAGGTGGGAAGGTTTTGTGGGCTTCTTCAGTTGAAGTCGAAAATGAGGGCTTCTTCAGTTTTTGCATGTTTATTCAGCTCCTTCCAGCCAGCTGAGCGAGAAGAACCTTGAACATCTGTGTAAGATGCCTCACTCTGCTGGTTTTGATAATTTTCTTCACAGTGGCTAGTATACGGCTGTGTTTGGGATTTGTGCTGAACACAAGAGTTGATACTATAGACATATTTCTGTTATTGCTGAGAGGGACTTACCCACAGGCTTTTTGTTTTCTGCTTTGTTTGTTTTCTGCTTTTTGTATTCCAGTTTGGGGAGGAAGTTGGGCGTGCATGGGAGGTTGGGAGGGGACACAGCAGGGGTAGGTGACCCAAACTGACTAAAGGGATATTCCAGATCATGTGGCATCATGCTCAGTAAAAGGAAGGAAGAACAAAGTAGGGGAGTCTATGGAGTGGTGATGTTTTTCTTCCCAAGTCATTGTCACCTGTGATGGAGCTCTGCTCTCCTGTTGATGGCAGAACACCTGCCTGCCCAGGGAAGCAGTGAATTAACTCCTTGTTTTGCTTTGCTTTTGTGCACTGCTTTTGCTTTCCCTATTAAACTGTCTTTATCTTGACCCATGAGTTCTCTACCTTTTACCCTTCTGATTCTTTCCTCAATCCCACTGGTGGGATAGTGAGCAAATGGCTGTGCGAGCTGTCAGCTGGGCTTAAACCATAATGCACACCTAAAAAGAGAGGATTTACCAAATCCACGACTGGTAATTCTACCACTCCACCATGTTTCCAGTGGCAAGCTCCGGTTTTGCCACAGGACCTTAGAGCAGCTGTTTAACCATAAATTACCATATATGCTAAAGAGAAAAAAAAGAAAAATATTAAATATTCTCCAGCCCTGGAAACAGTAAGTTTGCAGAAAAGGGGAAAAAACATCAAAAAACAAAACCAAAAATAACAATAAAACCCCAAAAACAACAACAACAAGACACCACCAAACCAAAAACATAAACAAACAAAAAACCACCAAAACCAAAAATCAAAAAACGAAATTACACAGTCACAAAGCCATTAAGTTTAACCAACTGCCCCACTGGATTTAGTAACAACAGTCTTAAGGGAGAGAATCTAGATAAAACATCTTCATCTTAGTCCATTATTTCTTGGTGAAAATAAAAGCCAGTGTGATATACTCTATCATCACTATAATCCCACTTCCCTCAACTAAAACTAATAGAAATATTTTTTCTTTCCTCTGGCCTACTACTAGTTACAGACAAGTATTCCTACTCACCTACCCAACACTACACTTTTTAGAAGAACCAGTGCTGTCAAGAGTTGACAGACACGCAATTATTTTCAGAAACAGGTTTTCCACTAACCTCCTCTCTGTTTGGATGACAGGCTGTCCTCGCTCACCCTCCAATAAGAGGATTTCTGGAGAGCAAGAGTGCGTGTGAGGTTGACTTCTGGGGATGACAAGAAATCAGCGTAATGCTGCACACCCAAACACTAGCTTGCAGAAGTTTATATACCACTCTATGGCAAATTGAATGCTTAAGAGAACCGGAATAAAAGCATGATTCATTCACTGTATCACAACAAAAAATACCATTGCTACTAAGATATTATATTATCTTGCCTTAGTATGTGGTAACAGCATTACTTCCTTACTCCAGAATAAGATGACAAGAAAGTCTTTACTCACTTGATAAGAAAACTTTACCACTAGCACTTGGTGTTTGGGCATAAGTCCACATCTGTGATATTTACTGTTGACTGACCTTTTTTTGAACCTGAGAGGGCTTGGAAAAACAGAAGGAATTTTCAGCTCTCACAAACTCTCCCCATTTCTGACTATTCAGGCAGACACTTGACTAACTGTTGCACACAGGTCTTGTCCAAGTCCAGGCTCTAATCAGAACACATACAGCAATGTGTGTCCAACTCTCAGACTACTTCTCAAGTCTTTAGCTGCACGGTTTTGCTCCCTTTTCAAAATGAGAGCAGCAATCCACCATTTCTGTTCCCTCTAATACTGTTTCTATTAATCCAGAAGAAACAGCATTTGTTAAAATTACTGCCCACCATGGTGCACTGTGCTGTATTCCTGCCAGCCTGTCACCAACTACTAGGATCTTATCTCTACCTCCTCTGCTGGTGTCACACAGGAAAAGAAAACCGTACTAGTTGCAATAGTAAGGAAAGTTTCAAATATGTCCTTATGGTCAGGCAAGCTTTGGGAGATTTACTTAAGACAGGAGGCACAAGATCACGCATGTCTATCACCTGCTCCTATATTGAGTCATCCTGGTCCATGCTGCTAAATAATGTATGGTCTGCCAAGAAGCAACTAGGTTCCTTTTCTCTTTCAACACACAACCACTTTGCCAAGAGAGGGGCCCAGCAAGAACCTTTATCCAAGCCAAGGCATCAACTTGGCAGTTTCATCAAGCTCATCAGGTCTAGAGGTTTTTGCAAGCATACTGGCACCAATATGTCAGCAAAAAAAGAAAAAAACATTTGCAGAACCAAACGTGTTTCCACAAAGTCATAGCTCTCACATAGATTGACTGGAACTACAAGAAGAAAACCATCCCCCTTTATGCTTATATATGAAACAGAATGGTCTTTCCATGTAGGTTGTGGAAGAAACAGTTCAGAACTGTCTTAATCTTGAGTTGTGGATGGCTCAGCCCTGGTGGTGTTCAAGGCTAGGATGGACAACACCTTGAGCAACCCAGTCTAGTGGGAGCTGTCCCTGCTCTGCGTGAGAGGGTTGGGTCTAGATGATCTTTCATGTCCATTCAATCCCTTAACATTCTGTGATTCTACAGTGGCTGGCAAATTTTTAGCTACAATTACCAAGCCAACTGTACAATTTACAGTTGTAGTGACACTAACTTTCAATCCTCCAAGAAAAGGCTACATTAGAAGATATTGGATGCTACTCCCCACACCAGAATAGCACCAGTTCAATATAGAAAGAAAACCCAAAACCTTAAGAAAAAAGCTAACTCTTCCTTTTGGTTATACTGTTTTCCATTCATATACAAGTAAGTATTTAGGTATCACCACCTCATACCCCTCCTCCAAGAAAAAAAAAAAAACAAAACTAAAAACAAACCAAAAACAAAACCAAAAAAAAAAAAAACCAAACAAAAAAACAAAAACCCAAACAAACAAAAACAACCCCAATACCAAATCAAACTTCAGCAAAGAAGTAAAAGCAAAATTTACTTCCTTTTTAAAATTCACTTCATAGGTACATAGCTTTCCCCCTTTACATCAGCTCTGCCTCCCTAAGAGGCACATGGTGCTTTTTACAGTGACTCTACCTTTTCCCGTATCTTCTGTACCCTTTATCTCTTGCTCAGAGGAGAAACAACTCACAGGTTAACAATAGTGAATATTAAGGAAGAAAATTTAATTGGAATACTGCATACTCCTTTTTCCCTCTAGTAAATCAATAAAGACTCAGGGTTTTTTGCCTAATCAACTTTCAGATTTGGTCGCAGTCAACCAAGGAATGCAAATGCATGACTCTAGGAAGCAAGTAAGAAATGGAAAAATGCAAAAAATAAAAGTAAGCCATCTCAGAACAACATAGGTAGCATAAAATTGAAGTACACGTCCTTATTTTGTATAGTAGTCACAAGGAAACACAGTACCTCTCAACAGGTACACCTATAAGTAAAGCAAAGTTTTATTTCAACTTAAGAACTTCAGAATCTTGGAAGGACAGACAAGAACCTAATTTTCTTTAATAAAAAAGAAATTACTAGGCATGTTTAGTTTTCCATTTGTGCTGCTGAAATAGAATGGTCCTTCTCTTAGATGCCAATATGCTCTGACAGTAGGACAGCCCACACAGAACCAGGAAAAATGGATGAGCCATGTGCCAAAGCACAAGACTTTGGAAAAAGCAGGCAAGAGTAGTACAAATTTTACATTCTTCAGCTGACTAAAATGTACTTCTCAAGGAAACAAAATCATACAAGTCAGATGAGGATGTTTAAAAAAAAAAATTATCCTTCAAGAGAGAAAGCACCCCCACCACTGCTTCCCAATTCCATATTTCCAACACATTCTTGTTTTTAAGGTGAAAAGGGCACCACAACAGCTTGCTTCCAGTTTCTCAAAGTCTCTGTGGAAGTGCAGTTACCACTGTCTCTTACCATTGAGACTGCTGAAGAATCCTCAGTATAAACATGAGTGAGAAAATAGCCAGTGCTGCACATTCTATAATTTATTCTAAAGTGCATTATTACATAAAGCTACTGATATAAAGAAGCATACCACTAGCAAGTTCTTTAATCATAAGTGCAGCAGCTGCTGCAGCAGTGGATGAAACTCTTGAGTACTTAAACCAAGTACTAACCTGCTTTTGAATTAAAGACTATGCTGGTTTCATTTGAAATTAGCTCGGAAGATAAACTGTCCAGGCTGGTAAAGCCAGCCTATACAGTGTTTATCCCTGCTTGGACAGTTCAAGAGAGTACAACGTGCCTCATAAGACCTTCATTACCTAAATTTTCCTTAATAGCTTAGTTTAGAGATGAAGCACAGATTAGCTGAATTGGCCAAGCTGTCCTTAATACAAGTCAGGGCTTGTACCTACAACTAAGCCAGCAACTAAATACCACATAGATGCTCTTTCACCCCATCACACCTCACATTCCCCACCCCATCCCCCTGGCAGGGCTGTGTTTCAACTCTAAGGCAGTCAGTTGCAGGTGTACTTGACACCTCTCCAAGTGAAAGTGAACTCTGGCCTACACACTGCTGCCAAAGGCATTGAGAAAAATCCTAATAATATCAGTTGTGGCACCACTTGGCTGCCTTTGAGTCCAGCTGTTATTGAAGTCCCAGCAAGTCCAGTACAGCAGCACTCAGAGCTGGCATGACTTCAATCAGGCCACAAGAGTTCTATTGTCCCTTAGTTCTACTCTCCCTTGGACTTGACTGGGTGAGTGGGTCCTGCTGATCACTCCTTGGCTCTGGAGTTTACTGATCAGCTTCTGGGTGAGAATCATGGTCTCTGCTGGTGCTAGGCAGAGACACCAAAGCACCACTGGTACCCTTTAGGTCCTTGAAATGTACTCTCCTGAGGTAGCCTGTGCCAAGGATGCACAGGGCCTCTGGGGTCATCACAGTAAGGTGCTTTTGCCACTCATTCCCAATCAAGCTCACTTCAGCCTCCAATAGTCAGCTACTGGGATGCCCTTGTCACTCCAGAAGTACAAATGGGTTCTTAATAGCTTGACTCTGCACTGGTGACTGCTAGAGCCTTATACACCCATGGATCTGACATGCTAGGTTGTCGGATCCACAGAGTCTAATAATCATGTTTGCCCCTCTCCTACACCTGGCTGGATCAGAGCCCCTCCACTCCTGGTCACCGCACTGTCACCGCACTTACTTCATATTAAAAAAATGAGACTATAATTTCTTCGCAAAAAATTAAGAGTAAGATAAAACCTTCCACTCTGGTAAATTGGAGACTGGAAGAACAACTTTCCTGGTAAAAAAGCCATTTGGGCTTGTATCTTCCTACAATTCAGGTACCAGTGACTCTAGACTTGAAGGTAGGTTTTCCATCCCACTTTCTCATGTCTGCTCTGTGATCCCTCAGATTAAAACACAGAGCAACCCACTGTGTCTACCCTCTACATTCTCTCACTTGAGCAAAGAACACTTACTCTTAATAGCAGAGATACTGGGCCATACAGATGGGGAGTAGGATCTGTCATTTTTATTGTTGCCAGAACTTCTGGAACAGTTTTTCCCATTTCTCACCCAGTTTTTCTGGTCCGTAGGGACTCAGTATTGCCAGAGCTGACAAGCCACTTTGCCCACCACCACTGCCTCTTTGTCTCTCCAGCTACCCAGCTTTGTCTCATTACCACCAATAAACTGGCACACAACAATGGTGCACGGTGTGCTCCACTCATATTACCACCCCTAATGGTCATGCACACTGGATTTCACCTGGATCTGTGGGTAGCTGCACATTGTTTTGGTCACAATAAATCATCTCCAGCATGGCTGATTCCCTCAGGTGCTGGACATGGTGGTCCACTAGCCTGGGTGGCATATAACATCTCCCTTGAAGGGATACCTCTCCTTCACACTTGACAGGAGTCACCTCCAGAAGCTGACGACTTGTATTCTTTTCCTAATTGCCTTGGTAATGCCCCCTTCTGTGGAAAGAAATCCCAGCTACTTCCTTACTCTAAAATTCCAGGATGGGTGAAGTCTCTTCACATATTCCACAGTTCATTCAGGCATAAGGTATTGAATTGTTGTCTCTTTTCTGTCTTTTCCTCCTGCTCTTGCGATAAGCCCTGCTTCACCCTACTTTACTATGAGCTGACTTGTGTGTCCATTTCTTCTTGTTTATATGAATGACTGATACCTGTAAGAGTTGCTCCACCTGCAGTGCCCATCAATGGAGTTAGAGCCTGTCACCTTCTTGACATTTTTAAAGACCTTTTCTTCCTCTGATGGTACTGAGTAGGACTTTCCATTCATGAAGCCATACTGGCTCTGACTGATACCTGCATTGCATTTGGATGCTTCCAGAGAAGATTATTCCCAGAATAATCTTTTCCACACTTTTACTGGTCACTGAAACGAGACTGACAGGCCTGTAGTTTCCAGGACCACATTCGCAGTCCCATCTCTTCAGAAAATGTTAGCCAGACTGCAATTGACTGGGACCTCTCCAGATTCCCAAGACCATTCAAAATTCATTTAAAGAGATCTTGTGATGAATGACATCATCCAGCTCTTTTGAGTACTCTTGGCTGAATCCCATCAAGCCCCACAGACTTCTGGGGATCCAGCTACTTTTTCATTCTCATAGCCATGGTCCTCCAGCTCGGGGTGCTGGGACACGCTTAGCCCATTTTCAGTGTTGACAAGAGAGGCAAAGAAAGCATTAAACATCTCTGCCTTGTCTATGTCCCTGTTTGTGAAGTGATCATCCTGTAATGGGCCAACGTTATTTCTGCACTGCCTTTTGCTACTGACATATCAAAGGACAAAACCTTTTTTTTATTGTTCTGACAGTCCTGGCCATCTTCAACTCCAGCTGAGCTTTGAACACACATATTTTCTATTTACAACAGGGAGCAGCATCTCTGTATTCCTCCCATGTCACTAATACAACGAATGCTTTTAAAATTTTTTTCTAACATGTTCTAGTCAGATTTGTTATTACCTGAACTCCTATTTGGCACAAGAAAAAGACTGTCCTGGTTTAACACCAGTCAGCAACCAAGTATCACACAGCCACTCATTTGCTCTCTGGCCAGTGAGATGAAAATAAGATCGGGTGGAAAAAGTAAAATCCATGGGTTGAGATAAAGACAGTTTAATAACTGAAATAAAGTAAAATTAATAATAATAACAACAGTATAGAAAGGGGGAAGGAGAAGAGAATAAAACCCAAGAGGAAGAAGTGATCCACAATACAATTTCTCACTGCTTGCTGATTGATAGCCAGACTGTCTCCAGGCAGTGACTGGCCCCTTCCAGCAAACTCCCCCTGGTTTATATATTGGACATGATGTTCAAGGGTATGAGGCCACCTGTCCTGGCCATGGTCCCACACACCTTCTTGTGCACCCAGCTGCTGGCAGCGCATGAAAATTTTTTGGTTTAGGGTAAGCACTACTTAACAACAACTAGAAATTACGGTTATTCAAAGGATGCTCATACTAAAGCCAAAACACAGCATTACACCAATTAACTATCCCAGCTAAAGTCAGGACAAAACCCTAGAGTTTACCACAGCAAGGGCACCAAATCACCTTCAGATCTGTAAATAATCCTTAGTCCAGCTCCCTTTGGCCAAGCAAGGAATTCTTTTATCATCTAGATGTTTCTCAGTCATAAACCTTTCTGTCCAGCCACACCCCTCAGGTGCACAAGGACCTCGACTGGGTTTGTGGGTTAATTTTTTTTTAATTGATAGGGAATCCCCAAGTAACCAATTAAGCTGGCTTTAAGACTTTGAAAAACCAGGGCAGCAAAGAGTGAACTTAATGGGAAGCAGATCTGGCCCGCTATTTTAAGTAATCTTTAGACAGTGTGGGGGGATGGGAAAAGGGTGGATGGGGAGAAGAATTAAAGTTTTGCTTGAAGACTCTCCAGTGGCAGGGAATGCTACTTTGCCCTTAAGTATATCTGTCCTAGATTTCCAACTCATTCCAAATGAATACCAGTGTGAATTCTTTTAGGGGGTGAATTCAGTGTCATATAGCAGTTTAAGTGTTGATGGTATATCAGGTTTGAGTTCACAACTGGCCACACCACAGGTGAACACTTCGATCACACAGTAATTAGGAAACTGCTTCCTAGTAGAGAATGACCACAAACACACTTCAACACCACAGAAGCAACACTGCACTCAGGAAAATCCTGAGTTTAAGAGCTATTTTTTTTCCCAGATGGCATACCCACAACACTATCTCATTGATACAGCCTCTTAGTCTTAGGTCGCTGGTTCCTCTTGGTGGGTTTCTTTTCCTTTAAATAAAAAATACACTTATGTTAGTTTTAAAAAAATCCAAAGATTTATTTACACTTCATGCCATTTTCTCCCTGTTCCCACCAGAAAGCCACAGCTGCAGCCAATGAGACATAAATCAGGAAAACAAAAACAAAAAAATCCAAACAAAAACAAAAACTCCAAACAAACTAAAACTCCATGGTATCTGGCACTTCCTTGAGCTGCAAGAATCATCAGGAAAAGCACAAATTTTATTCAGGGACAGACTACAGCAAGGGGCAGCTACCTGGTACCTTATGCTTGGACTTTAGAAGAAGGGTTCTTGCTGGTCTATGTCCTGTTAAGTAGGAAACAACTTCAAGGTTTAGCTTCAAAGCTTCAGGGGCGAAGAAGCATTCACAAGTCCCTGCAAAGCAAAATTCTGTGCTAAAAGCTATGTTCATATAGTACTAAGCATGCACACTTAAATCAGGAAGCAGAGCTCCCATCTGCTGTGCTCTATGTACACAATACTATTTAGATGCATGTAGCTCATAAAAAAAAGGCTTATAGAGGTGTTCTGCTACCTCTGTATCTCTGCATCACAGCCACTGCAAACACCAAAAAAAAAAAAGCTAAGACACTTAAAAACAATTACCACGTGCATAAAATCACTACAAGCTTATTAGTAAAGAGACTATACTGAACATATACTAACATACTGACTATACTGACTAAGCAAAGACAGTCCACAGTGGTCTAGACAACTTTTTTTACAAAAGCAGTGACCATCCCCAAGATAACCATGTACCCTCTCCTCCCAAACTCTGGAATCTGACCAGGAAAAATCGAAGTATTTTCTGCATTACCACTACAGGTCTGTTTCAGACTCCAAAGAATGAAGCACTAAGCAAATCAGGCACATGCAAAGAGCATGAGGTCTTTTAGGCTTATTCTGAGAAAACTTTACACTTTTTGCAAGGTATTGCTCAAATAATGCCTCTTTCATGGTCTTTTATGCCTACTTTTTCATTTTATTTGTTTTTTGTATGGCAGTTTATTTTCCTCTGAAAAAGCATTAGCATTTAACACCAAACTCAATGAAGTACCTTCTTTCCTATTGTTCATACAGAACAGCTGTGCTACAACAAAGTTGCTGAATACCTGTTTCAACAGCTGTGAATTCCAACTATTTGCTCACTGAGAGAGCTGCAAGAGCTAGTCAATAACTTTTTTTCTCCCGACTGGATAAAAATCTCAGCTTCACAGAGATGACTTTATCATTTTGCAGTGATTCACTCTGGTATACAATGAAATTCAAGCATTTCACATCCTCTTCACTGCTGCCACATATAACCTTAGGAAGTAGAAACTTTCACAGCACGCTCTGAAATACAGGCTAATATATATTCCCATTCCCTAATCAAGAACAAGTTGGTTCCACTGAACTGCACGGCACAGCAAGTCCTACGCAGACATTAGTCACTTGCCACATCGTACAAAATAGTGCCACACCTCAACCACTGCGCACTGAAAAAAAGTGTATTATTAAGTACTCATTCATAAAGTGTCTTCAGCAAAATTTGCAGATTTGCCTTGCCAACCTTCCTGAAGAAGCTGCTGGAAGCATGCAACACTAAAATCGCTCATTGTAGACTGTGCAGTCAAAAATCAAGTCTGTATTCCCACACGTACCTGCCAGGACTGCATGTATCTGTGTTTAAAAGCACGCTCCAGTTAAAACTGCCTCAGTTTGGCAGTACCATTCTCAAAAGCTCATCTAGGACAACACTTTCCAATCACCAGTTTCTGAGAGGTGTTGTCAAGGAATCCTGCTACCGGTGTTCTCCTAGACTGACAGTGTAACAAGGACAATCTTCAAGTTCAAGCGACCGTTTGAAGGGATTTCTGTCTGGGCTGTTTGAAGGACCTTTAATAAAACAACGGCGAAATTATAAACGCATCTTACGCACACTACAGCTACGACCAGCTGCATTTCCAAGGCAGTGTCCGAGGAAGACCCCACGCACACGGGGCGCTCGGGGACGCCCCCGCAGCGAGGCCTCGCTCGGCCGGCGCGCACAGCCGGGGGTGGCCGCTGCCGCGCACCTGTCCCTCGGCCCCGCGCCCGCCCGCCAGGAGGGACGCACACCGGAGCGGCCGCGCGGCACGCTCGCACGGAGCAGAGCAGGAGCTGGGGTTAAAGGCAAAATTTAAAAATAAAATAAAAAAAAAAAAGAAAAAAGGGGGAGAAAAAGGAGAATTGAAGAAGAAAAGAAAGCAAATGAGGGGGATGCGGCAAGGGGCCGCTTGCGGCCCCGCTGCCGGGACAACTCTCCCCAACTCCAGGGGACGGACTCGCCCCTAGACCGGCGGTCAGGCCTGCCCTTATCCTGTCCGGCCGCCCGCCCATCAGCCCCCACCGCGGAGCAGGTGGGCGATCGGGACGGCCGGTGCAGAGGAGCCCCTGCCCACATCTCCCCCGCCGCCGCCGCGCCGGCGGGAACGGCCGCTCGCTGCCCGCACGCCCGGAGCCCCTCGGCAGTCGCCCTCCGTTTACCTCCTCGCCACTGCCACCGCCACCGCCACCGCTACCGCTCTCCTCCGTGCCGTTTCCTACGCTCGCCATGTTCCCTCTCCGCTGCCCGCCGCGAGAGATCTCTGCAGCCGCTGCGCGCCGTCCACTGCTCACAGCCCAGCGGCCGCGCTGCCCCACGCCCTTCCCGGCCGCCCCCGCTCGATCCGGCCCGCTCTGGCCCGGCCCCGCTGCTCCCGCCCGGTCCGTCCGGGGCCGCGCTCGCCGCCTCCTCCCGCCCCGGCCGCCCCGCGGCTCCGGCGGCCGCGCCCCCTCGTTTGCATGGCAGGACCCGCCCCCGCCGATCGCGCCCCGCTGGCCCTCGGCGTCCGCCCCCGCCACACGGCCCGCGCTGCCTCTCGGCTGGGGCGGCATGGGATGTCCCGGGGCTGCCGGACCCGGGGGCGGTCGGAGAGTGCAGCTGGACGGGTCAGAGCAAGCGGAGCGTCGTCCCAAACTCGTGCCGAAGCCCCCGTCCTTTCCCCGTCCTGCAGCCCCACCTCCAGCTACGCTGCGGCTTCGCGCCACCGTGACCGGCTTCAGTGACCGAGGTGCCGCAAAGCTTCTCGCAGTCGTTCCCGCGGTGTCCTTCCCAGTGCCTGGGTTACGTGAGCGGCAGCCGGGCCGGTTCAGCACACCTGAACCAGCGGTGGCGGACTGGCGGTCTGTGCCGGGCGCTAGCCGGCTCCGGCGGGGTGTGCCGCGCCGCCCGGCCGGCCGCTCCAGGGAAGGGCAGCGCGGGCTGTGCTCGTGTGCGGAGGGGCCTCGGGTGGCACTGCGTGCTGACCCTGCCACTCCGATGGTGTCAGTGACCTACAGGTATTCACTCTCTGATGTCCGGGAGAAACTTGCACTTCAGCTCCCAGTGGCCAGGCTCTGGGGAAGAGCGGCTTCATCACCATGCCGGCTGTCACTTGGAAAGAAAGTTCACAAAGCAGACAGTTTGTTCTCTGAGAGCTCTTAGAGTCCCCCACCTCACCTTGTCTTGTCTTTAGTTCACAGTATCATAATGCTCTTTGCTCAAAATCTACCAATTTCCGCTTTTCTGTCCTCTGCCAGCTGAGGTCAATGCTAACTAAAAGGCAGGTAGTAGCATGATGCCCACTTCCTACTGGTTCTCTGGTCCTCTGTCACAGCCCTTGTTAAGAAATACATATAGTTTTGATAGTCTGGCTTCCATTAGAACTGGAGAGAGATTAACAGAGAAAGAGAATTGAACAGATTCAGCTAACCAGGAGGAAGATACAGTCTAAGAGCTTTTTGCAAGATTTGGGAATATAGTCTAGATAGGTCCTTAAGTCTAAGAACAGGCAGAAGTACAGGCTTTCAATGTAGACTGACAACCGAAGTGTCCCTACTAATCTTACACAGACTGCTCTGCTGTATCTGCTATTTTTACTCAGCTCAGCTAAGTAAAAAGGAGAGGGAAACCTAGCATAAATATGTTCATCTTTCCTGCAAAATTCAGTTAGGGTACCACAGACACACTGTTCTCCCATTCTTATATTGCACTTGGATGAGTTTCTTTACTGGCAACTTGTTGGAAGATATTCCAGTGATATTAATATTTTCCAGGATTGAACTGAAGCATATGAAATATACTAGTAATGCAAAAGCAGAAGACAGGCTCATACATGATTTGTATTTGACTCACAGCACAGTCATGTCTGCCCACATGTCAGCTCCACCTGAAACCTTTTTCATGCTGTTCCCAAAGATTATTCTGCAAGTTATCATTCTCTTTTGAAGACATGATTCTCTTTCCATTTTTCCACTTCAGAGGCAATCCCTTTGAGGTATCCTTTAGCTTAGAGCAGCATACTCTCTCCATTTCAAACCCATTTTTTAACCACTAGTATTATTTAACAGAATACTGTGGGATATGTATTGTATGTGTAGGATAACAACTAATACATAAGGTCTGGATGAGAAATAGTTATGCCATTCAATAGAAGCCACACATCTAAGCAGTTATGCACTAGCAACAGAGAATAAAAACTTAGCACGAACACGATCACTTAAGTTTTTGTGGAAACTGTTAATGTACTGTAGCACCAACACTTCTAAAGTTAGATTGGGGAAATCCCATTAATGTGCAGAGTGTTAAGTCATAGGTGGTTACTGTGAGTGGAAGATGTAGCTCCATGAGTCAGAGGTTCAGTTAATGTACTCAGCAAGCTCAAGATCAAGGACTAGTTCGTCATCATTTTATCAAAATTAGCTCTTGATAGGTTTCATTTATATTACTGTAATCTCTTTTCCTCACTTATACTCTTGGGCAGATTGAGGGTGATATATATCAATGGTCTTTCTCCAGTCAGGACAAAGATGTGTAGTAAAATAATTGCAGAGGAGATGACTGCATCAAATCATGTCTGATTGAGGTAGCTAAGGCATGAAAATTGCTACTGAAGTCTGAATACAAGCCCTGAGAATGGCAGAGCCATTACTGAGTTTTGCTTGGTCTTTTAGAAGCTTCTACAGTGCTTGCTTTTACTAAAGTAATTTAATAATGTAATAGTCAAATAGTCAAAAAGGATATCTCAAAACCACACCCCAGTTGGCTTTAATCGAGTTTAATAATTCCTCCCCTTCTCACTTGAAATGTAAGCATTAAAGAAATTCCTTGTAAATTCCTCTTACGGTTTTTCATTTGTAAAAACAAAACCAAACCCACCATTTCTGAAGCAATATGAACAAGAATAATAGGTTTAAATTCTCTGAGGACCCTACAGCAGTTCTCAGCCAGCTCTGGTTTCTATCCATTTGACTATAGGTGTCTTGCAGCAAGAACTAAGAAGATTATGAGTTGATTACTAATCTTTCAAAGAGTATTCAGGGAACATTCCAGTGGATGTGTTGAAAGGATTTTGCTGTGATCTGACAGAGAAGGCAAGACCTTGAGAGTCTGTTCTCCTCTGTCAGGTATATCTGGATAGAGTTCTCACACAGGAAAAGCCTGCCTACATTTTCCTCATTTTCACAGATAACTTGCATGCTTCTGTGTGTTAACACTGGACATTTGATAACTCTTCTAGTGTATCCTTTCACAGTATAGCTATCCACTGTGAATTTATCTCATTATAAGAATTCATGGGACAATTTGGAAAAAGAAATATCTTTTTCTATTGTTTTGAGCTTAAGCAATTAAATACAGATCTTACAAAGATGAAGAGTCCTATTCTGCCCCTTATGATTAGATAATATAGGAAAACAAAATCCACCACAATATAAACACTTGGTACTGATACAGTTTTCTTAACGACTAGAAAATGACCCTTGAGAATAAGCTCTCGGTAAAAGAAACCTAGGAAATTGCCCTGGCAGTCCTACAGCTGCTTTCCAGTAGGGTTACTCTTAGACTCAAACAAACAGCAAAGCTGTAAATAACACTCATTAAACAATTAGCAGGTTCCCTTATGGAGGTAGGGCAAGTAAGCAGGGCAGAAACCGACTCCCGCCTCGTTCCAGAAGTACTGTTTCAAAAGACACCCATTAGAACAGTGAGTACTCTGAGCAGTACAAACTGTATGTGACTCTACCCACAAAAACACCTTGTGAAATATTTTTGAGAGTCAGAATCACCATATTTGAGGAACACCTTTCAAGATCAAGAGAATGAAATTTCTTACTGCTGCATTGAGTTAGAAGCTGGCAAAAAACCTAAAAAATAAAAAAGCAAACCACGGACATATATATTTGAAGCAACTTGTCGGAGATACTATTTTGTAAAAAAAAAAAAAGAAAAAAAAAGAAAAAAGAAAAGAGCAAGATGTAACAGCCAAGAGCAAAAAATTGCTGACAGTGTATTTCCCTTTGGATTATAACTGCCGTGCCATAACTCTAGGCAATTAAGAGTTTTTTAACGAACACTTTTTTTGCCAATTGAGGTGAAGCAACACCTCTTCTTGACGGGAAGAACCAGTATGAAAATATTATTTCTTTCCACAAGCTGAGCTAGTCCGTGACACAAACAGTGTTTCAGCCATTACTATAGCAACAGCAGTAATCCCTTTAAAATTAAAACACATGAGAGTGCACTGATGCATATGTGTAGTGGTATGAGGAGCTAAGGTAGATCCTAAGATAAATTCAATTCCTGCACATACACACACACACTACCCAATCCTGCAACAAGTTTTACCCTAGGCTTTAGGAGGAAAAATAACTCTCAGTCCCAGAACCCATTTTCCCACATCCAACTGAAAGGAGGGTGTAGCAAGACACAAAGCAACTCACCTAGCTAAGTAAATGCAACAATTGAAGGCACTAGAGTAAGGTAAGTCAGTGTGCTCAAAACACGTGGTCTGGCCTTGGGCCCCAACAAAACCCCAAAAGGGCTGAACTAAGGACCTGGATCAACACACCAACATACAATTTTTATGACAGACATGGAAGAAAGTTGGCTTTCCAAAACACCAAAGTACTCGTGTTCTGCAGATTTACAGATACAGACATCAAGCAAAGCTTAATGTACTGAGTTGTTACACTTAGGAGTGAAAGTGTTCTACCTGTAGTAAGCTGCTTCATCTAAATCTTGTTTGTTAGACTTCTCAAGAATTTTATTTGGAAGTGAAGAACCTCAGTGTTATTTCTTTCACAAATATATATATGCAGAGATTTTATTTGAACACCTAGACTTTCATAATCTGCTAGGCATTCTTTTAGAGAACCGGAGTGGTTTCAGACTCCCAGCTCTTGTTTCCATATTTAAAAGTGGTGCCTATGTTGAAGTTAAGCCTTTTCCTTTTGTCAAACAGACATATTTGCCTTCACTCACCATAC